>NC_058080.1:61692253-61992253 GCF_014858855.1 Bufo gargarizans | reverse complement strand
AATTTGTGAAGTGTTGGTTCCTGAGGAACGTGGTGGAGTGGAAAGGAGGGTGGGTAGTGGGGAGGGGATGGAGGAAAGAATTAATTCTGTAGATATGAGGCTTCTGGAAATCCTGGGCGCAGTACAAAAAACTAATCATAGTTTGGAGGAGCTGTCTTTGAAGATTGCTTCGGTACAGGTTGACCTCTCCTTTATAAAGGAGGATATGAATAAAGTTAGGGAAAAGGTGAAAGAGTTGCAGATTTCCTCTGGAAGTATGAAAAAGGACCTAGAAGGAGTAAAGAAAAGAGTGGAAGGGATAGATGGTGAGAAAAAAATCCTTCTAGAGAGAATTACTATATTGGAAGATATGTCCAGGAGATCAAATATTAGAATAGTCGGATTCCCCGAGGGAGTGAAAGGAGAGGATACAACTGGGTTTATTCAACAGTGGCTACAGGATAGTTTTAAAGAGTGTGCTTTATCTCAAGGGTTCGCAGTGGAAAGAGCCCATAGAATACCAGGGAGACCCCCCCAAAAGGGGCCCCCCTAGGGCAATTTTAGTTAAAATACAAAGCTCCAGGGACAGAGATGTAATAATGCGATCTAAAAGGAACCTGCAGACAACTGAGTTTAATGGAAATAATATAGAGATATATCCAGATTACTCTAGAGCAACACAGATAAAAAGGCGCGAGTTTAAAGAAGTTAAGAAGAGACTAGCGGATGCTCAGATACAATATGCCCTGTTATATCAAACTAAGCTTCGCATTATATATCGTGATCAGGTTAGCTTTTTTGGTTCTCCAGCGGAGGTAGTGGACTGGCTGGATGCTAAAGGAATTGGAACATGAAAGGCATTAGATTGGCTCACAGGGGTAGGGGGTGGGGGTTGGAAAGGGCCGAGTGTAAGAGGTGGGGGAAATGCTTATTTCCACCGACCAGATAGAGGGAGGGGGGGGATGGGAAAAGGGGGAGGGGGGAGCGGGCTGGGGTTTGAGGTGGGAACGGTTGTCTTGGGAGGCTCTGCAGGGACGGGGGAGAAAAGGGAGAAGGAGAAGGACAGATCCAAATGAGTAGAATAATGACATGGAATGTACGAGGCCTTGGAGATAGGGTCAAGAGGGTTGCGGTCTTTGATAATGTCATCAGACATCTCCCGGCTATAGTAGGGTTAATGGAGACACATAGTACAAAAGATAAGATGTATTTATTAATGAAGAAGTGGGCTCGGTATCAATATCATTCGTGTTTCTCTACCTACTCATGTGGAGTTAGTGTATATATCCATGATAAGGTAGATTATCTCCCAATTGACCAGGCAATAGACGAGAGGGGTAGATACGTATTCCTCCATTGTCAGTGGAACGGTATAGTATGTATCCTTGCCTTTGTGTATATACCTCCCCCTTTCTCTTTAATGGTTATTCATAGATTAATGGAGTATGTAGATTCAAGGGGCAAATGCCCCATAGTAATAATGGGGGATCTCAATAACGTTATGAATAGTGAGTTGGATAGATACTCAGTGACCCCAAAGAATAAACAGGAGCCTGTTCAACAAACATTGTTATGGAAAATATCGCAGGAACTTTCCCTAATAGATGTATGGAGGTACCTTTATGAAGATAAGCGAGCGTTCTCCTGTTTTAGTCGGGGAAATAAAATAATGTCCAGAATAGACTTGGCCTTGATCAGCTCAGAATTGATAGATCAGATCTCAAGTATGAGGTATGAAGCAAATAGCATTTCAGACCACTCTCCTGTTTGCTTGCTGTTTAAAACAAACTCGAGACGAATTAGTCGAGAGTTCCGCCTGAATCCACATTGGTTGAATTTAATCAAGGAAGAACAGGGAATCAGGGCGGATATAGAGGAGTTTTGGAAGTATAACTTGGGCTCTGCAGGTCTAGGGTATGTTTGGGATGCTTTTAAAGCATTTTTGCGCGGTATATTGGTAAGTAAAATTAAGGGATTAAAAAACGGATTTGCTAAGCAGGAGAGAGAGCTGGTAGATAGGATTAAAAAAATAGAAGCAGAATATATGAATAAGAAACTCCCAGAGTTGACGGAACAGCTGGATGAGGCGAAAAGTGCACTGAAAAATTATTTGATGGACAAGGCACAACATAAAGTGTTTTTTGAGGGGGAACGGTATTTTAGGGAATCTGGAAAGTCTGGGAGATTACTGTCCACTCTTGTACAGAATCAAAGGGGGGGTAACAGGATTGGTGGTGTTGAGAGGAGAGATGGGGGGATGGCATCCAGCCAGGGAGAGATAGAACAGGAATTTATTAAATATTATGGGGACCTCTACTCCTCCGAGGGAGTGGGGGGGATTGATGAGGTTGGACTCTTCTTGGAGGGAGTGCCGATCCCCAGACTCTCGGAGGAGGAGAGGGACTTACTGAATGGTCCTATTGAAGTGGAGGAACTACGGGAGACACTGAAAACCATTCAGGGTAACTCGAGCCCCGGGCTGGATGGCCTGCCCTTTGAGATATATAGAAGATATGGAGATGTTATTCTCCCAGTTTTTGTGCAGGTCTTAAACGATTCAATGGACAGGGGGGAACTTCCGGCCTCCCTTACGGAGGCTGTAATAAGTCTGATAGGAAAAGAGGGGAAGGATGAGAAAAAGGTGGATTCGTATCGCCCCATCTCTCTTCTCAACACAGATTTTAAATTATGTGCCAAGTTACTTGCAAATCGCCTAAAAAGAGTTATTGAGAAGTTAATACATCCGGATCAATCAGGGTTCGTACCTAGACGCCAGGCCCAGACGAATATCCGACGGACGTTTCTGAATCTACAGATGGGTGGGGAGGGTGCCCACTCCATCCTGTCATTGGACGCTGAGAAAGCGTTCGACAGGGTGGAGTGGGCATACCTCTGGAGGATTATGCACGAGTTTAATTTGGGTGAAAAATTCATTGGATGGGTGCAAACGCTATAAAAGAAGTCGAAAGCTAGGGTAAAAATAAATGGAGTAATATCAGAGCCCATACCCCTGCAGAGAGGAACCCGTCAGGGGTGTCCACTCTCCCCATTATTGTTCGCCATATTTGTTGAGCCGCTGGCCTGCAAGGTTCGAGCGGACAACAAAATTAGGGGGTTTGGGGGAAGAAGTGTATTATGCCGACAATATTTTGTTTTTCTTGGAGGGGGGAATACCAATGGTATCATACCTCATAGGAATAGTAAATCAGTTTGGTTCAATTTCAGGTTTTAGGGTGAACTGGACAAAATCGGTGTTGCTCCCAATTGGTTATGAAATAGGGCAGGAGGAAATTAACGTCAAAGTTTTGAAATCCACTGAGTCGTTTGATTATCTGGGTATCAAGGTTAGTTCGAGGATACAGGAGTATCTAGAACTAAATATTGATCCTCTTTTAAAAAGGATTAGGGAAAAAATATGTACCTGGCAAAAACTGTTAATCCGACAGGCGGATCGAATTGCGATAATAAAGATGATCCTTCTGCCGCAGATTTTGTATGTTATCTCCTCCTGCCCTGTATGGATAGGGGATCACTTTTTTAATGCATTAGAAGGACTGATAAATGATCTTATCTGGGGGAGAAAGAGGGTCAGGCTGAAACAAAAATATTTATGGTTAGATGAGGAAGATGGTGGCCTGTCTGTTCCATGCTTTCGGGGTTATTATTATGCATCCCAGCTTCAGTGGTTAATGATGGAGGATGACGGATTGCGTCGTTTTTTGGAGGGGGAAACCGGAGGTCTCCAATATAATATAGTCAGCTTCTTAGAAACTGGTGCTTTAAAAATTAAGGGCAGGAAGTGCCCAATTAGTAAGATGATACATTTAGTCTGGGTTAAGGTAAAAAAATTATTGGGTATAAATTATTCATTAAGGTTCACTCCTATTTGGGGAAATCTTAATTTAAGAGAGTTCTGGAAGTTGGAAGATTATGTATTTTGGGATAGAAAGGGTATTAGGTTTGTGGCTCAGATGGTGGTGGAAGGACAGGTGAAGACTCTAGAGGAAATGGGGGTCAACACAGATATAGATGGTCTCACATGGTTTAGATATGTTAGATTAAAACACGCCTTTGATTTAACAGAGAATAGAGAATATTTTAACACTAAACACTCTGAATTTGCTGAATTTTGTTATCAGGGAGTTGGGAGTAAAGTATCAATTTCACAGATTTATAAAAAAAATAAAGAAGGGGTTAGGAGGGGTGATCAGATTTAATAGTGAAAATAAATGGGCACAAGAGGTGGCACCGTCTATTCTGGACTGGAGAAGTATTTATAAAAATATAAAAAGGAGTACCATTTCTAGTAATTTTCGACTGACGCAGTTTTTTATCCTCCACTGGACCTATATTACTCCCTGGGCATTGATTGTTGAATATTCTAATAGCGAATTTATCGCGAATATATTACATTGCCGATTTTCGCAATCGAGTAAACTATGACTGGAGATCACGAATTCTCGAATTTGTGAATTTATGGCGAATAGTTGGTCAAAAAATTTGCTAAATATCGCAAATTCGAATATTGCCTCATCACTACTGTTAACCCCTTCAGCCCAGGGCAATTATTATTTTTTTGTTGTTTTTCACTCTCTGCCTTCCCAGAGCCATAATTTTTTAATTTTTCCATTCACAGAGACGTCTGAGGGCTTGTTTTTTGTGGGACAAGTTGTACTTTTTAAT
Organism: Bufo gargarizans; assembly: GCF_014858855.1. Lineage (NCBI taxonomy): Eukaryota > Metazoa > Chordata > Amphibia > Anura > Bufonidae > Bufo > Bufo gargarizans. The sequence continues at coordinate 61,987,591 of NC_058080.1, read as the reverse complement.
GGCACCATGTAGTGGGAAGCTGGAAAAAAATTCCAAATGGGGTGGAATTGAAAAAAAAAATATATATATTTTTTATAATTGTGGGTTTTGTTTTAACGTTGTTTCCTATGTGGTAAAACTAACATGTCAGCTTCATTCTCTGGGCCAGTATGATTACAGTGATGCCACATTTCTGGTATTTTAATACTAAAAAAAGAAAAGATAAAAACTTTGGAAAAAAAATATTTTTTCTTTGTATCACCATATTCTGACCCTTATAACTTTATTGTTACATTTATGGAGCTTTGTTAAGACTAATTATTTGTAAGGTGATCTGTACTTTACAGCATTCACCGTACTGGATGAATACATTTACTGTATATTTCAATAGTATGGGTTTTGGGACACAGTGCTGCCAATCATAATTTTTTGTTTATTTATGTTTAATATGGGGAAAGGGGGGTGATTTGAATTTTTATAAAAAAAACATTTTTAAATAGTATTTTAAAAAAGTGCCCCTAGAGGACATCAACATATGATCATTAGATCGCTTCCCCCATAGACTGCATTTATTTAAGGGGAACCTGTCACCATGAAAATGGAGGTGCTGAGCAGATTGATATATAGTTTTGTGGGAAAAGATTTTGTATAATTTACGTTTCATTTATTTATATTCCTGCTCATTCTAGGCTTTGAAGTTCAGGAGGCGGTCCTATCAGTGATTGACAGCGATATCTGCATACACAGTCATAGAGGAAAGGCTGTCAATCACTGATAGGACCGCCTCCTGGACTTCAAGGTCCAGAAGGAGCAGAAATTTAATGAAATACAAGTTTTCCTGAATATTTTCCCCATAAAACTATCTATGAATCTGCTCAGCTTCTCCTGCTCTATAACATGATTTCTGAAGCTCAGACACCATGTTCAATGTGACAGGCTCCCTAAGAATGCAGTCTGTGGGAGATTCAACGCATTCCTATGGAACACTGTCACCTGCAAACCTCCATAAGAACTTACCTGGGGTAGGCCTGATAGGCTTAGCCTTCAGCAGAGTACAAGCCATTACCACCAAAAAGTGGCTTCCCCGATCTCAGTGCGGGGAAACCGTTCAGGCCCCTGTAGTGCAGCGCTTTCTGGGAAAAATGCCTAGGCTGCCATGGTCACAAATAACAATGGCATCTGAGGGGCTAAATGTCTACAATTGTCTTTATCGCCAATCACAGACATTAGCCCTGGCTATGGTGCCAGAGGCTATGGTGCCTGATGTTCTCATGAACAGGCGCCATCTTTAAAGACCGACCAGCGCTGTACATGTACAGTGATGGTCATGAAAGGGGTTAAATTAAATTTTTAAAGGAGACATACTACAGGATAGGTCATCAATATCAGATTGGTGGGGGTCTAACACGCCGCATCACGTCTGGTCAGCTTTTTGCTTCTGTCACCTGCAGCAGAAATTATACAGCAGAAGTAAAGCTCTGTCCACTGTGCAGTTTCTGGTGTCAGAGTACTGGAACTCAGCTCACTTAAATAAGAGGTGAGCCTCAGTACTCCAACATGGCCACTACAGAGTGGACATAGTCTTCTTCTTCTCATCCGTCCACTGTATAGTTTTTGGTGCCAGTGGCTGCCCAAACCAGCTGATTTATTGGGGGTGCTAGGTGTGGGACCCCCACCAATATAATATTGAAGACCTATGTTGAGAATAAATCATCAATATCTAGGTCCTGGAAATCCCTTGTAAATAGGAAATATAATTGCCCATCTAATCATCTCTTCTAGCTAGTGAAAGGAAGACGTTTTTAGTATTACAGAACATCTTCAATCAAACTCGTCAAAATTAAAATGAATTTGGCCTCAATTTCCCACAAACATGATACTAAGGAAACTAGGGTTATTTGTAAGTTCAAGAAAATGAATATATAATGATACAGAAAAAATAATAACGTGGTGTCCCAATATGAATATAAATCACATACTAAAGAAATGAGGACCCTTAAAACACAATACTTTATTTCTATTTGGCTAAAAGAGTATCCCAAACCTAAATTTTAGGCTTGGGCTCTTTCACACTTGCGTTCTTTTCTTCCGGCATAGAGTTCCGTCGTCGGGGCTCTATGCCGGAAGAATCCTGATCAGTTTTATCCTAATGCATTCTGAATGGAGTGAAATCCGTTCAGGATGCATCAGGATGTCTTAAGTTCCGGAACTGAACGTTTTTTGGCCGGAGAAAATACCGCAGCATGCTGCGCTTTTTGCTCCGGCCAAAAATCCTGAACACTTGCCGCAAGGCCGGATCCGGAATGAATGCCCATTGAAAGGCATTGATCCGGATCCGGCCTTAAGCTAAACGTCGTTTCGGCGCATTGCCGGATGCGACGTTTAGCTTTTTCTCAATGGTTACCATGGCTGCCGGGACGCTAAAGTCCTGGCAGCCATGGTAAAGTGTAGCGGGGAGCGGGGGAGCAGCATACTTACCGTCCGTGCGGCTCCCGGGGCGCTCCAGAGTGACATCAGGGCGCCCCAAGCGCATGGATCACGTGATCGCATGGCACGTCATCCATGCGCATGGGGCGCTCTGACGTCACTCTGGAGCGCGCCGGGAGCCGCGCGGACTGTAAATATACCGCTCCCCTGCTCCCCGCTCCTACTATGGCAACCAGGACTTTAATAGCGTCCTGGGTGCCATAGTAACACTGAAAGCATTTTGAAGACGGATCCGTCTTCAAATGCTTTCAGTACACTTGTGTTTTTCCGGATCCGGTGTGTAATTCCGGCAAGTGGAGTACACGCCGGATCCGGACAACGCAAGTGTGAAAGAGGCCTTAACTCCAGTAAACACAAGATACAGATAGATAAAGATAAAATAATCAAAAACAAACAAAACCACTATCGCAGGGAACAATAGGTGAATGTGGACAGTGACCAAAATAGGTGTAGTAACGGGTAAACCATGGAGGGGGAAACTGTCCCTAAAGAAAACCCTGGTTTACCCTCAGCCCGGGGACAACTCCTGATGGTGCGGTTTCCCCGTCCTCTTACCTGTTCTGATGTTCCCCTAGAAACCCTGCATGGTGGAATCTATTACTGGTTCACCCCAACGCGTTTCCCCCGAGATGGGTTCATCAGGGGATATGTAAGGGTAAAAAACGGTCCAAAAGCAACAGATGCCAAGAGATATACAAAGATACTAAAAATTCCATTAGGCATAGCAAAACAAGGGAGCAAGACATCCTACCATATGTAGTTCACCATAATCAACAGGCAGAGGATACTACATGGAGGGTTCCCTTGTTAGTCCTGATGCCCAGGGAGTGCAAATGATGCAGCAACGATTGGTAAGTTCCTCAGTAATGTAGACCTTCAACCTGAAGAAGTAAAAAGGAAATAACAAGACAGTAACCAAAGAAGTGTAGCACACAGTGTCGGACTTAAGTCCCTAGGGCCCACCAGTAAAATTTATTTTGGGGGCCCACCGTACGGATACATTCAAATATTACCTGCTCACACAGCAGCAAGTGGCTACCTGATCATTGAATATGGGGGTCCCTGCAGCAACTTTGAGAAGGTAGGTCCTGGGGAGAAGAGGACACTGGTAGCTTTCCTCTATAGCTAGAAGTCATCTCAGCTCTAGATCATGTCTATAATAATAAACTGGGGAGTTTTTTAACAATCTATTAAGTTTTTTATATGAACACAGGCTGGTTGAGGTGCTGTACATTGATTATATGTATGTAGTGCAGTACGTCTACTGTTATGTGCCACTTGTGCAGGGGGTGGGAGACTAGGGGCCCACCTTGCTCAGGAGCCCCTGTACCCCTGTGGGCCAGTCCGAGCCTGGTAGCACAGATGTTTTAGATCAGGATCTCCAAAAATTCTTTAGTATGGGATCTACATTTTGTAAAGACTATTTGGTATTCTACTGGGAGACCGGGAACAAGGACGGTCGGCACAAAGTATGCAGATGGCACATAGAGCATGCCCAATTACCTCCATACTAAAAATAGTGTTATGTATTACACCTGCACCACAACTCTAGCTTCTACCTGCTGCTGTACAAGCAAGAAGAGAACAACAACATGATGGCATAAAATCAAGATCAACTTGTGAACTCTGCAGGTTGATTGCAATCTTGCATTTGGCCTCCGATGATTTAGCTAATGCAATTATATAGCGGATATGGAAATCTTCTAAGACTGTATAACTTTAAGTGAATGACCAGACATCTCCATGTAATCTACACGTGTATATGTGCGTCAAATCCACATGCATGTATAAATGTAGCATTAGCTAGGTTATTAGTATGAAGTGTTATTCATACTTGATGGTCTAACATCATCTCTTTTATAACCAGATCCCAAATGTAGCACAATGGCGTAAAACAGTAATAGGAGTTGTGTGAATGTACACTTAGATGTCTGCGCTGCATGACGTCTGAGACTTCTTACTGTTCATGTTTGTGTGTGTTAAAATAGAAATAAAAATAAAAAACCTCTCTCTAGGTTCTACAGTTATGGGAAACCTCCTCTATTTATTGATTACAAATACCATATATTCCCAAAAAGAAAAATAATGAGATAAAAGTTAAATATATACACAAATCATACAAGTAATAAAACAATAAAATGAAATCAATTTTATAAAATGTATGCCATTATAAATGAAATGCCAGGAATGTTTATACAAGAGAAATGCTGGGCCCTACCGAGTTTGCTTTAAAAATTACATTCCACCATAAACCAATCTCCTTATCTCCAACCACTTGAATGCTGTTTATGTACAATAATATAATATTTTATATATATATATATATATATATATATATATATATATATATATATATAATGAAATCAATAAATAACTTGTGTCCAATTGATAATTGGCGGTTGTATAAAATGAATCACATCTAGCCTCTTGATAACATCCCAAACACTCTCAATTCTCAAGTTCAATTCTTAAAGGGGTTGTCATGGTTCAGAGCTGAACCCAGACATACCCTTATTTTCACCCAGGCAGCCCCCCTGAGGCTAGCATCGGAGCATCTCATGCTCCGATGCGCTCCCTTGCCCTGAGCTAGATCATGCGCTCTTATGTTTTCAATAACACACTGCGAGGCGGAAACGTCCGCCCGGCAGTGTGTTCGGTGAAGTCACCGGCTCTGATGGGCGGGCTTTAGCTCTGCCCTAGCCGTTTTACTGGCTAGGGCAGAGCTAAATCCTGCCCATCAGTGCCGGTGACATCACAGAGGTTCCTGGCAGCCCCATGGAGAGCCCCGATCTCCAAAAATGCCTTTGCCCTGCGCGACTTAGCGCAGGGCAAAGGAGAACATAGGAGCATGAACTGCTCCGATGCTCCTATCAGGGGGGCTGCCGGGGTGAAGATGGAGGAATGTCCGGGTTCAGCTCTGAACCCGGACAACCCCTTTAAGGTAAACTTAAAATTATACTGTGGTTCCAGTTGCAGACATTAAATAATAGCATTATAGGTCATATAAATATACAGTGATACAGTATTCAAGTGGTTGGAGAGAAGGAGATTGGTTTATGGTAGAACACCATTTTCCAGAGGAAAACCGCAAGGGTGCAGTGGTTATTTCTTGTATACATATTCGTGGCATTTCATTTATAAAGGCATACATTTTATAAAATGTATTATAGTTTATTGTATGTAGAGATGAGTTTCACAAAAAATTTGCATCTGAGTGTAAAATTAACAATAAAAAAAATATGTAATCAAACTTACCGCCTCCATTTGCTCGCGACAGGCCGGCCACCGCCATCTTGCTTGAAGTTCTCGGCCGAAATCTTGTGCGGCGCGAGATTATGTCATCAAGCCGGCCGACGTGAAGATGCAATCTCGCGCTGCACGGGATTTTTTGGGTTTTTATGCAATTTAAGGTTAATTGATTTGCTGACACGAAGCATGAGGAAATACGGCTTCTAGGCGAATCAAATTTATCCTGAAATTTGGATCAAATTCCACTTCGTGGGATTCGATTCGCTCATCTCTAATTGCATGTATGATTTTTGTATATTTTTAGCTTTTAACGTTGGGATTATATTTGTTGTCAATAAAAAGAGGAAGTTTCCCAAAACTGTTGAACCTAGCGTGTGGATTAGTGGCACAAGTGAGCTAACTTTTTTAGCCAATTTTGAATATATTTTGTTATAAAATATACTACGATATATATATATATATATATATATAGCAACTCGAAAAATTCTAAAAAGTGATACAAAGGCAAAGTGTAGAAGTTACCTATTCCTTTTAGTCTGGCGTTGGCAATTAGCCCTTTCCATTGTATCTGCATTTTCTGAACACTCTCATAGCAAACTATGACATTTGCTCCAAGGTGCCCCTGTTTGCTGCAATGTATCCAGGGAAAATTAGCCTTTAAGGACATATTCTTGAACAAACATTAAGAAGGAGAACTGGAAGGTATCTCTACTAATTATTTGTGGTATGTCATCATGAATGTATTTTTTTTCCCTATCTGTATTATAAAAATCAATGTCTGTCTGTCCTGTATAGGCATCCTGATGCCTGAACCATTGGGCACCAAATTTGGCACATACTGTAAGTATATTGAGTGTCTGGGAAGGTTTTCGTAAAGCTCTGAGTTCTGTAGTACGCACCGTTCATGAAGTATTCCCAAAAAATGTATTAGCCAATAGGAGCTCGCAGGCCCTCTGCTCATATCGTAACTGCCTTACACATGGTCACATGACCCTTATTAGCCAATAGAACTAGGGAAAGAAGCACCAGAAACAAGACACAGATGTCATTTGATCCAAACGTAAAACATGTCAGATCAAACCTCGTGTTGCCAGTCTCACGATCTCCTGCCACCTATTGCGGGAATGTCCGTGACAGTTGGGTACTGTGGAAGTCACTGTTAAGGGGCAGGGCACTGTGGAGGTCACTGTTAACGGGGTAAGGTGCTGTGGAAGGCACTTTTGAGGGGGCAGGGCACTGTGGAGGTCACTGTTAAGGGGGCAGGGCACTGTGGAGGTCACTGTTAACGGGGTAAGGTGCTGTGGAAGGCACTTTTGAGGGGGCAGGGCACTGTGGAGGTCACTGTTAAGGGGGCAGGGCACTGTGGAGGTCACTGTTAAAGGGGGCAGGGCACTGTGGAGGTCACTGTTAAAGGGGGCAGGGCACTGTGGAGGTCACTGTTAAGGGGGCGGAGTACTGTGAAGGAAAGTCTCAAAATATGTATTAAGCCGTGTTCACATCACTGCTTTGTGTTCCGTCAGATTATTATTATTTTTTTATTGATCGTTTTGCGCATACGTTGTGCTCATTTTGCATCCTTTTGCATCTGTTTTTGTCAGTTCAGTCAGAGATCATGCAGGACATTTTCTCATGTCTAAAATAACGGATCTCTGATGGAACTGAGAAAAACAGATGCAAAATTAGCACACTGAATGTTCAAAATAAAGGATCATTTTAAAAAAAACGGTTTTTCTGATGGATCAGAAGAACGGAAAACAAATCGGTGATGTGAACTGGGCCTCATCCCATTAAGTTACCTATATGTAAAGCATCATGGACCTTCCACCTTACAGCCTTCTCCTCTACTTCAAAATCTCTAAAATTGTCTAAAATGATAACAGCTGCATCAGAATGAAGAATAAAGTGCTGTACAAACAACACAATTGATATTTGACCCCGGCAGCATGTCACTCCAATGGAAAACACATGAAGCAATTATTGGTAAAGCTGGATAATACTCACCAGTTGTTCTTTAATAGAACCCAATAATCCCTGAATAAAACCATATTTCTGGATTTACAGCTCAAAATAAGCACATTGCACGTCATTGTCACAACGTAAGACACAAAAATCTGTACATACTTTAAATACCAGCTAGGGTCAAGCATATCAACCCCTCATAACTTACAAGGACTTTTATGTTTAATCTGCCGGTATATCAGTATATCTCTCTGTCTACACTGACTCCTATTCAATGCCCTTAGGGACTATACTGCTACTTGACCATAACACAGATACAGCAGAGCTGATGATAACTTACCGATTTAAAAGTTTTTTCACAGCTTTTACCTAGAATATGCCATGACTTGTGATGTCCGACTACTGGGAGCCCCACCAATCCTCACAATGGAAGGGTTGGTTATGATTTTGCCTGAACAGCAGGTTCCCACCTGCCCCTGCAGAAGTGAACTGCACAGCAGATGGACAGGAACACCATCTTGCAGGGGTAAATCAGGCAGAACTGCCTGTGTGGCTTCTAAGTCTTCATTTGCAGGATCAACAAGGCTGCCAGAGACCAGATCCCCACCCTCCATAAAGGGGTGGTATATTCTAGTAATCACTTTTCACGATGAACATACCACTTTAAGATTTTTTTCTCTACTAAATAAACTCAGCCCTGCTACATTTGAGTAGAGAAAACGACTGGACTTGAATGTGATATTGCCTCTGGTGCAGTGATGGCTAACCTCCGGCACTCCAGCTGTGGTGAAACTACAACTCCCAGCATGCCTCATTCATTTCTATGGAGTCCTGAGAACAGCCAAGCAAGTGTACATCTTGGGAGTTGCAGTTTTACCACAGCTGGAGTGCCGGATGTTAGCCATCATAGATATAGGTGAACCAAAAAGGCTTAGCATATGTGCCCACTTTGATGTTGAGCCCCTCTACAACTCCCTCCCTACACACATCTATAAATGAATGAGGAAAGTGCTCAAGTAGTTTGCAATATCAAGGAGTACAAGAATAAACTAAAATAAGTACATTAGAGCATCGTCAGATATTCCTATATAGGGGGGGACTAGCGGTGGATTTGGAATTAACCCTTTGTGATAACTACAAACCCTGCAATTAATGATCATGTTCCCTTTCTGGGCTGCATCAGGGGTGCACCATCTGAAACTTTAGGAACCACCCTTACTCTAATTGCTAAAGGTACAACATCATGGCAGCTATATAACCCATCTGTGAACCTTCCCTATATTAGATTTGAGGAGGGAGCCCAAAGCAAGAAAAAAGCTAGTAGCGTTCCTGTCTGCGCCCCACACTGCAATGCCCTTAGCATGTGCTTCTTTGGATATATAAGGTAATTACAGCCTTATGAGCCAAGGGGTGCACCTAGCCTTTCTGCTGTCTGAGGCGAATACTTAAACTGCGCCCCCCCTCCCCCCCACCACCCCATGCAAATTTCTGCCCCTCTCTTGCCCCTACCTGGTGCTGCCTGAGGCGATCGCTTCACTTGGTCTCATTGGTGGTGCACCCCTGCATGAGCCAGTGGTAAACAGCCCATCCCTTATAGCATTAGTATAATGCAGCTGCCTCAATAGTCAATAACAATCTAACAGTAATGAAGACTACCCTATAGACCTGTCTGTCCTCATTTATATACACAACCATCATTTAAAGGATAAAGTGTTATTCTTTTGGGCGATATAAGCTTGTTAAGTTTTGAATTACCAAAGAGGAAGCCAACAGGTATGCAAAATAAAGTTTTACTAGAAGTCCAGCAGCAAGACATGGTTAAATCAATCACACACAACCAATATACTGTACATTGTATTTCCTGAGCACTTATCTCCTATACTGGCTGATAAAATCAGAACATAGCTTTTCTTAAGAACCATATTTGTGTTTGCTTCCGAACCAATGTAAAATAGACTGTAGCATATAAGGTGTCTTTAAAAAAAAAAGAGGGACAATGGTGGAAAGCCTATGATACAGAAGAGTCTGCGTGTCTGCCCTTGTTTGTAAGGTAGAAAATATATTCAGGTTGGAGTATGAGACATACATATATATTTATCATCATCAGTGGCAGCATGGTGTCACAAGACCATGACATCCTCCTGCCTGTACATTCACATTGTCACATCACTGTGGTCCTTGATAATCAGAAGTGTCTACTCCAATGGCTCCTTCCCTATGGTGTGCTCTTAGCACCCTAAGGCAATTTGCAATGTCAGTGCTGCTCCCATCTCAGTGATTGAATTTCTTCCTCTTGCTCAGACAGATAATTTTCTTAAAGGAACGTCTGAAATCCTGGTTGAATATGGTGTAGATGACAGGATTCAGTGAACTGTTACAGTAACCTATCCAAAAGAAAAACTTAAATAAAGTTTCTGGAATGGCACAGGCTTCCCTGCAGATGCCATAGAGGCTATAGCTGAAGAAGAAAGGGAACCAGCATACAACAAAGACCCCCATGACCACAGCTAAGACAAAGGTGAACCTTTTCTCTCTGGCTTGGGTGAGTTTTCTCCTGGAGATGCTGCTTCTCTTTTTTTTCCTTGAGGAGAACATGTCCATAGATTTGTTGCTGGACCTAGACAGGTGGCTGGACTGCTTGGAGAAGCTTCTCTTGTCCTTGCCAGAGTCAGTGTTGTCCTCTCTACTGCTGCTCTTTCTCCTCTTGCTCTCAGACAGGCTGCTCTCCTCAACATCCAGCTCATCTATATCTGTAGGTCTTGGTGGCATGGGTCTAGAAGGGTAATGTCCATTTTCCTTTTCTATAGGAAATTTCACAGATGTTCCCTTGCTAAAGCCATTCTCTGTGTGAGAGGAGCAGTCGGTGTTTGTCTTCTTTTCTGACAAAGTCCTGGTCCTCAGCTTGGCCACCTGATAGATGCGAATGTAAACTAAGATCATTATCACACAGGGGGCAAAGAAAGATCCTATAGACGAAGAGAGAATGTACCAAGTCTCATCATTCAGTTCACACTTCACAGCCCTATCTGTGGAATTGAAATTTCTCATAGCTTCCCCTCCAACTCTATCCATTGAAATCAAAGGTGGAAATGAGATGACAGCAGATATCAACCAGACAGTAACGATGATACCTTTAATCCTCCTGGGGGTTCTTTTTAGGTTGTATTCAACAGCCTGGGTGACAGACCAGTACCTGTCCAGGCTTATAGCACATAGGTGAACTATAGAGGAGGTACAGAAGAGCACATCTAAAGCTAGGTAGATATCACACCATACATTTCCAAAGTACCAGTATCCCATCAGTTCATTAGCCAAAGAGAATGGCATTACCAGGGCAGCCACCAGGATGTCAGCCACAGCTAAGGACACCAAGAAGAGATTTTGGGGAGCTTTAAGAGCCCTGCTAGTCAACACAGCAATGACCACAAAGACATTCCCAACAATGGTAAAGATAATGAGGAACCCGACAATTCCTACCAAGCTCCAGATAGCAGTCATAGAATACTGCCCCTCACTGTGAGGTCCAGTGGATGGCATGAAAGTACTGTTAATGCCCTCAGTGGTGTTGTCAGTAGTATCCATACTGGTGTTCAGATGGCATTCACATATCTCCTCACCGTTGTTGGCCCCTTGCCAAGTTAATATCTCCTTAACCCTCATCTCTGATCATTGTCCCAGGTTTCTTTGTTCCAAGGGGCTCCAATTCATCTGGTAGAGCAGTTGTCCTCTCCTCCAGGTGACCAGCATCCTGCTATTGTAAGTGATGCCATGTTGCACAAATCATAGGCATGAAGCTGGCAGAGTTCATGTTCTCATTCTGGTCGTCTGTCTTATGTTGGACACAGTGATCCTGCAGGGGCAGTGTTCATAGTCCTCTATAAGGAGGTGGAACTGGTAGCAAGCAGCAGCTCAGTGAAATATTTATAATGCATCCCAAGCATCTGCTCCCTTATATCAAGCTTGACTCCAGATCAGCAGCAATGAGCTGTTTGTTCTCTCAGCATTTCTGCCAAAGGCAAAATCCTGTGATCTCCTACTATACTGTATCCTCTTGTGTTTTTTTTTTTTTTTTTGCTTGGATTTGGAAGGTTTTAAAAGCTCTTAATGCAAGGTACTTAGCTGCTGCTAAATGCACTGGGACCATTGACTCAATTCCTGGTAAGTCTGTTTCTTTCCTCCACATGACATGTCACCGTTCAAATGCAAAGTGACAAGAAGGAGTTGGTGTTTTGTCATGCTGTGCCCCTTACAAGCACTGCTATTGTATCATGAAGGTGACTATGATTCTCAGCATCCTACAAGGAGTAATACCCTTCCATTTCCAAGCCCATATCAGCTACCAGGGGGTTATCTTCTTCTATTTCAAGTAGAAACTGTTCTGTCTATATATTAATTGCAAGCAGGGGGTTATCATAATATTAGCATGCGCACAGCTATATGGTAAACCAGCCTTTAGCAGGGGGTTAACATGAGATCAGCAAGCACACAGCTATGGTTAACAGAAAACAAGCATGCACACAGTTAACAGTATATGGTAACCAAACCTTAGCTAGGGTTAACATAAAATCAATGCATGTTGTTCAACACCCAGCAAGGGTTAACTCAAAATCTGTATGCACATGGCTGTGTGTTAGGGTTAACATAATTTCATCATGTTTACAGCAACATGTTAACTCAACCCTTAAGATCAGCATGCACACAGCTATATGGTAGCCAACCTTTAGCAGGGGTTAACATATAATCAGGATGCACACAGCTATACGGTAACCAACCCATAGCTAGCAGGGGTTAACAAGATCGGTATGCACAGCTACAGTGTATGGCAATTAACCCATAGTGGGGGTTAACATAACATAAGGAAGCACACCGAAATATGGTAAGTAAGATAAGATCAACAAACACACAGTAATATTATAACCAACCCTTAAGATCAGGAAGCACACACAGCTATATGGTCACCAAAGCTTAGCAGGGGTTAACAAGATCTATATGAACACAGCTATAGAATATGGTAATTAACCCAAAGTGGGGGTTAACATAACATCAGGAAGCACACAGAAATATGGTAACCAAACCTTAGCAGGGGTTAACAAGATCTATATGAACACAGCTATAGAATATGGTAATTAACCCAAAGTGGGGGTTAACATAACACCAGGAAGCACACAGAAATATGGTAACTAACATAAGATCAGATTCATAACATAAGATCAGCATGCACACAGCTATATGATAAACATTCCTTAAGATGTGCATGCACACAGGCTGCACAGCTGTATAATAACCAACCCTTTTAGCAGTGGTTAACCTAAGATCAGGACTACAGCTATATGGTAACCAACCCACAGCAGGTGTTAAGATCAGCATGCACACAGCTGTACGTAACCAGACCTTATCAGGGGTTAACATAAGATCAGCTTGCAGACAGATATATAGTAACCATCCGTTAGCAGGGCTTAACATAACATCAGCCTGTTCGCAGCAATATGCAACCCTTAAGGCTAGGGCTACACGATGACATGTGTCGCGCAACATTTTGTCGCACCAATGTCGCGTGACAATTTTTAGAATGATAGTCTATTGTGTCTCACTGCGACATGCGACATGCTGCGATTGCAACACGACAGTAGCAAAAAATCCATCCAACATGGATTATTCAGCGACTGTCGCAGTCTATCATAAAAATTGACGCCCGACACATGTCGTCGTGTAGCCCTAGCCTTAGACCAGCGTACATACAGCGATGTGTAACCAACCCTTAGCAAGGGTTAGCATGAGATCAGTATGCACACAGCTATACACAAAGCAAAGCCCCATACATGACCAATGACTCATAGTAAAATACATTTTCTATGCATGGCTATAAATTAATAATGGCTCTCCAATACTTTTCCAGCTGCTGAAGAACTACAAGCCCCAGCAAGCTGTACATATACCTTATGATGAGACATCTGGTTCCACAACAGGTTGTTAAATCTCACATTAAATGTTCTAATCCTTCAGATCAGGTGGAAAGGAGGTGACTTTTTTTATTTATTTTTTATCATTTTGCTGCTGTTTAAAAGACTAATCCCATCCCCTAAACACTAGCGGTGAGATGAACACAGTTTGCATTCAGTCCACATACTACTACTACTTTGTTGCTTTTGTCCGCGATGTCTCTGTTAGTGATACCAGATGCGGCCTCTAGAGGTCAGTATTTCCCTGCAGATAAAGGCGAGAGGGGAGGCGGTTCCTTGAAGATGCCTTTTACATGCCATACAGTATCTTTTTCTGGACATTAGCAGAGTCTTCTGTCATTATTAACCTTTGCATGTAACAGTTATTGTCACTCACAAAATCGTGCGACTATGATACAGCATGGGAAGGCAACTCCTCTAAACCCCATAGAAACAGGCCTTCTAGAACCTGACCTCACATATGACATGGTCTCACCCATTAATGCCGAGAAGGCATTATTTCTCTAATTCTCTGATTCCCTTCTAGAGAACCTGGAGCCCAGACACAATGTAATGACATTTTATTTGATTTCATCTTCAGCACAGAAAACACCAGGAGAGGATTGGCTTGGGGCTATTGTATTCTTGGCACTAAGCGATTTTTGGGAGAACATTGTTTTATAGCATTTAGAATAATGGTCTGGATCTCATAATATAAAAGCAATGGGAGCTGAACTGATACGTGAGCAGCATTTAACCCTTAATGCGTACCTTTCCCTTTTGCTGTATACTTTTGTATTTTATGCACTTCTATAGCGCTACTATATTCCGCAGCGCTTTACAGACATTACATCACGCTGTCCCCAATGGGGCTCACAATCTAGGTTCCCTATCAGTATGTCTTTGGAGTGTGGGAGGAAACCGGAGTGCCTGAAGGAAACCCACCAAACTCGGGGAGAACATACAAGCTCCATTCAGATGTTCTTGGTCAGATACAAACCTAGGACCCCAGTGCTAACCACTGAGCCAACGTGCTGCCCATATCATTCATGATGACGTGTCAATGTAACCTCTAAAAGGAGGTGCCTCCTGAGCTATCGTTGCTGTACCCCTTTCTGGCCATACCCCTTATAGCGGCCACTACTGGGAATGAGTAGTATTACAGGTGGACATTCATTCTGTGATCATTTAAACACGTTCAGGGCAATTTTTTTTATGATTCTTTTTTATTTATCTTGGGCTAAAATATATTTTTTCAATTGGTATTCACGATTTAAGGATTAAAAACCAGTCTGTTTGTGAAGTATCACTTCTGAGTCCTGTCAGCTGATGGCTCATTTGAAGCCTTATCTCTGATCTCCTGACATAAAGTCTTTTAACCCATATTCTTATCAGTTTGATAACAGTTTAGCTATAATGAGTGTTTATGAGGTCAGGAAATCAGAGAAAAGGCTTCACATAAGCAATCAGCTGACGGGACTCAGTGGTGATTTTATTTTTTAACCACTGTATCTGAAAAATGGCAGAACATTTTTAATAACAGCCAATTGAAAAAATGATTTTTAGTCACATAAATCATTTAGTTTGCATAAGATTAGAAAAACCTGCATCCAGAAATAGGTCACACTTTGACTCTGCATTCTGGATCATAGAGGAAGGGTTTGGTCCTGAACAAGAGAAGCCTCTCTGTGATGTCCATAGGCCTAAACCAGGTGTACAGTGACGTAACTACAGGTCTATGGGCCTAAGGGCAAAGTTTGGTTCGGAAACTTAAACTAAGTATAAATTGATAGTGCATGGTCTGTTCTTACAGTAATGGTGGTTATTTTATATGGATTTTATTTAATAAAAAACATTTAATGGGGTTGTATCATAATGGACAATGGGGGCATATCGCTAGAATATGCCCCCATTGTCTTATAGGTGCGGGTCCCACCGCTGGGACCCGCATTTATATCAAGAACAGAACCCCGCAAAGTGGTGGCTGGAGGACTCCGGTCCGGCCACCACGAAGCCGGCTCCCCATAGAAGTGAATGGGAGCACACCGCGCATACACGGCCCCCGCTCCCATTCATTTATATGGGGCCTACGGAAATAGCCGAGCCAGCTCTCGGAGAAAATAAACGGAGGGCGGCTGCGCATGCGCAGTGCGCCCTCCTTCACTTGCGGGGCTCCGTTCTTGATATAGGTGCAGGTCCCAGAGGTGGGACCCGTACCTCTAAGACAATGGGGGCATATCCTTGCGATATGCCCCCTTTGTCCATGATGAGACAACCCCTTTAAACATGATGTTTGTTTGCTATAGTTTTATGATTATTATCATTATTTTACAGCAAACTTTTAGTCCCCTACAGGGGCTTGAATGTTACACTTTCATATTTATATAAAAGGGAACCTGGAGTAAAACAAAGCTGTTTGTAAGGAGGGAACCTGTCACTATATCATGCCGCCAATGGTACCGGCATCCTGACAGGTTCCCTATATGATAGCAGCACACTTCAGGATGCCAGTGTAGGACATTTCTACTGTTATACCCTAATAGGTATTTATACAATATAAGTTGTGATAGAAGCAGAACTTTGTATTACAGCCACGCCGGGGTTCACTAATCTCTCTGATAGTACCTCCAAGATCATCAGAATGAAAAAAGCCTCAAGATGCTCCAACTGACAGCAGCCCATGCCCTTCCACCATGGACAGAAGTACAACAGTAGAAATACTAGATGTTGACTACTCTAGTGGTCAATGGGGGTATTACAACGCTTTTATTGTTGTTTTTGCACCCATACACCGCATTTACTTGTTCCCCTGCTATCATGTCTTAATTACTATTTAATGGTTTTCTTCCGGAAGCCGTCTCATAGAAATGTCATTATTTTCTCTTCAATAAATCATGAAAGAGAAATAACGCCAAGAATGTGACTATCTTTAGTCATATTTTTATTTATATTTATGTATTCCATCAGGATTGTCCCCATGTTGAGTGGTGCCTTATGCGTTACCTTCTGTTGATATCTTTCCCGCATATAGCTTGGAAATAACCGTACCATACTGTCCCTAAGTATGTGTCACACAGTATAGTGCCCACATACTGTAACATTACTATACATCGACCAAATAATACTTTTATATGTAGCAATGCTAAACCCCCACAAACTACAATAGTTCTATGCTGTACAATGCCAACATAGTAGTGACGCACAATGCAAATACCAACATGCAGTGACCAAATGACAGTGCAGTTGTATACAGCTGAGGACAGTGATCGGCTAAACATTCACGTGCCGTATACCTGCACTACAGAATTGCAGTACGTAAAAAAGCAGTGACAGGTGAAGTAGTGCTGGAGAAAGCAGTAAGTATACTGTCATTTTTATTGAAGACCATTCGACGTCTAAAATGGTTTGAGCACTTACTGTCAGTTTTTCTCACATATAACAGCTGATCTCAGTGTCATATTGTGATGTGCCTATTTTCAAGGGTCCATTTAACTAAGTAGGAATTATCCAAAGCGGAGCACCCCTTTAAAATGAATCTGTCGGCAAATCATACTAAATGTAACCCAAGCCATGGCTATATAGCGCTGCCTAACACAACAAAATTGATATTATTATTAGTATTATCCGTGTTTCTGTACTGCATAAAAATAGCTTTTTTTTGCAGTTCTCAAGGTGCCCAGCGGAGGCGTGTACAACTGCTTCTGCCAGAGCCTAAGCTACTATATAAGCCCAAGCACGCCTCTTTACTTGCTCCCTGTACCTCCCCTTGCACCAGCTAGCCTGCCCCCTCCACTGCAAAGTCACGATTAGAGATGAGCGAATCGAAGTGGAATTCGATCCAAATTTCAGGATAAATTCGATTCGCACCGAAACTGAATTTCCTCACGCTTCGCGGTAACAAATCGCATTTTTTCCAAAAATGGCTGCTGCATGTATTAGGACATGGAGCAAGGAACTCGGGGAACAATGAATCACCCACAATGCCATGCATGCAGCCAATCAGCAGCCAGCCAGCCATGTGATGTCACAGCCCTATAAATAACTTCAGCCATCTTGGATTCAGCCATTTTCCTGTGTACTTAGTGCAGGGAGAGATGTCAGCGGGCGCTAGGGACAGTGCTAGGAAAGACTTTATTTTGCTGAATAGAAGTTTAGGGAAAAGGATAGGGAGGAATCATTCCACAGTATTGAAGTAGAACAGGGTCTAGTAGGGGAGTGTACAGCCTAGGTAATAGGAACAATCCTATTGCACCTTGCTGCACTGACTGCGGATCCAAATTGCCATTATACAGCTCTGTAATTCCAGCAAACCGTTCTTGTTATTGGGGTGCAAGTGCTGTTTGATACAGCCATTAACAGGATATATTTCAAGGAACTATTTCTATGTTATATTGCATATTTCATATTTGCCCTTGTTCTAAAACATTTTTTGGCTTGTATTAGTGGGAAAAAGGGCTTATTAGCCGTTGTGTGGTGAAGTGAGAAAACTACAGCCCTTTTTTGTGTCTGTTAGTGGCAAAAAATATATATTATTTGCTGTTCAGCGGTGCAGTTATATGTTCTAAAGCCCTTTTTGGCGTGTATTAGTGTCACAAAAAAAAGTATTTGCCGTTGTGTGGTGAAGTGAGAAAATTACAGCCCTTTTTGGCGTGTATTAGTGGCAAAAATATATATATTTTCTGTTCAGCGGTGCAGTTATATGTTCAAAATCCCTTTTTGGCATGTATAAGTGGCACAAAAATATATATTATTTGCCGTTTAGTGGTGCAATTATATGTTCTTATCCTTTTTTGGCGGGTATTAATGGCAAAAAAATATATATTATTTGCCGTTTAGCGGTGCAGTTATATGTTCCAAAGCCCTTTTTGGCGTGTATAAGTGTAAAAAAATATATATATTATTTGCCGTTCATCGGTGCAGTTATATGATCTAAAGCCTTTTATGGCGTGTATAAGTGGAAAAAATAAGGACCTATTTGCCGTTCAGCGGTGCAGTTATATGTTCTAAAGCCTTTTTTGACGTGTGTTAGTGGCACAAAAAAAGTATTTGCCATTGTGTGGTGAAGTGAGAAAATTACAGCTCTTTTTGGCGTGTATTAGTGACAAAAAAATATATATTTGCCATTCAGCGGTGCAGTTATATATTCTAAAGCCTTTTGTGGAGTGTATAAGTGGAAAAAAACAAGGGCATATTTGCCGTTCAGCGGTGCAATTATATGTTCTAAAGCCTTTTTTGACGTGTGTTAGTGGCACAAAAAAAGTATTTGCCGTTGTGTGGTGAAGAGAGAAAATTACAGCCCTTTTTGGCGTGTATTAGTGGCAAAAAAATATATATTTGCCATTCAGCGGTGAAGTTATATATTCAAAAGCCTTTTGTCGAGTGTATAAGTGGAAAAAAAGAAGGGCCAATTTGCCGTTCAGCGGTTCAGTTATATGTTCTAAAGCCCTTTTGGCGTGTATTAGTGGCAAAAAAGTATATATTATTTGACGTTCAGCGGTGCAGTTATATGTTCTAAAGCCCTTTTTGGCATGTTTTAGAAGCAAAAAATATTTATATTATTTGCCGTTCAGCAGTGCAGTAATATGTTCTAAAGCCCTTTTTGGCGTGTATAAGTGGAAAAAAGTAAGTGCCTATTTGCTGTTCAGCCATGCAGTTATATGTTCTAAAGCCTTCTTTGGCATGCATTAGTGAAAAAAAAAAGGGCTTATTAGCCGTGTGGTGAAGTGAGAAAATTGCAGCCTTTTTTGGGGTGTTTTAATTTCCTTTTTATTCATTTATTAGATCTAACAGTATGTCAGACAGAGAAGTGCCAGGCCCTGCACAGGGGAGTGGCAGAGGCCTAAATGTTTCTGGTGCAGGCACAGGTCGCAGAAGAGTTAGGCTACTTTCACACTAGCGTTCGGCTGTCCGCTCGTGAGCTCCGTTTGAAGGGGCTCACGAGCGGACCCAAACGCTTCCGTCCATCCCTGATGCAGTCTGAATGGAGCGGATCCGCTCAGACTGCATCAGTCTGGCGGCGTTCAGCCTCCGCTTCGCTCAGCAGGCGGACACCTGAACGCTGCTTGCAGCGTTCGGGTGTCCGCCTGGCCGTGCGGAGGCGTGCGGATCCGTCCAGACTTACAATGTAAGTCAATGGGGACAGATCCGTTTGAAGATGCCACAATATGGCTCAATCTTCAAGCGGATCCGTCCCCCATTGACTTTCAATGTAAAAGTCTGGACGGATCCGCTCAGGCTAATTTCACACTTAGCTTTTTTTGCCAATTTAATGCAGACGGATCTGTTCTGAACGGAGCCTCCGTCTGCATTAATATGATCGGATCCGTTCAGAACGGATCCGATCGAACGCTAGTGTGAAAGTAGCCTTAGGGGGGAGTGGGAGAAAGAGTCACAGCGAGAGGCCTGAGCTCCCAGTGTCTTGACCAGCAACCCAGCGGTTCTTGAATGGTTGACTCGGTCATCCACTTCGTCCCAAGTGACATCTGACGTTGGTGAGTTCGTCAGACACAACCCTTAGTTGGCATGGCCCGGGAGCAGGCCCTGTGCCCTCACCTTTCCTCAACCTGCCTCTCTCCTTTTCTGTTACCTCAGCCAGAGAAGTATTATATGCTGTAGGCTCAGCTCCACTATACAGCGAGGACGAGCTACTAGAGGACAGTCAGCATTTACTGGCCAGCCAAGATGTGGAGGAGACATCCGCCGCTTCCTCCGGTAGACGGGCAAGTAGTCATGAGGAGAGTGGCACTTGAGAGCCGGGTGAATTAAGGGCTTCATCATTATCGGGAGAAGAGTGTGGCAGCTTTTCCGTGAGGCAGCGGCGGAGCCAGCAAGTCGCTAGCGTGGCCAGGAGTCAGCAGGGTGGCAGCAGTGGGAGGTCGGGAGCCAAGCGTGCGCGGGGTGCACCACCCACTTCGCAGGAGCCTACCTACCTGGAAAGTAGTGGTGCAGGGGTTCCCGAAGGCAGCGGGTAGAAGTTGAAGCGTGGCCAGGGTGCCAATGTTGGCACCACGGCCCTACGTCAACATATGCAGCATCACCATAAAGTGGCCTGGGAGAAACGTGGCTTCGATGTGGTGGTCCAGCCTGCCGCAGCAGCCTCTGCATCACCCAGTGGCTCGAACCCGATTTCAGTCAGTCAAGGCTCCACCACCTCAGCCGAAGAGAGCTGTCTGTCCAAACCCATCATCTGCTGGTCCTGATGCTCCTGCTCCTCCTTCTTGTCAGTCTTTCCATCAGCAATCAACCACTGAAGCGATTGCCAAGAGACAACAGTATGTGTGCACTCATCTAACGGCGCAGAAGCTGAACGTGCTCCTGGCCAAGTTGCTGGTGCTGCAGTCTCTCCCTTTCCAAGTAGTGGACTCTGCACCTTACAGAGAACTGATAGCTTGTGCCGAGCAGAGGTGGAGAGTCACAAGCCGTCATTTCTTTGCCACAAAGGCAGTACCAGCCCTGCACATGTATGTAGAACAGAATGTGGGCCAGTCCTTGAGCCTGTCGATGTCTGCCAAAGTGCACAGCAGCGCCGACGTGTGGAGCTGTAACTACGGTCAGGGACAATACATGTCCTTTACAGCCCACTGGATTAACGTGGTTCCGCACAGCCACACCAGCAACTTGGCCATGTGACGCCATTTCTGCCTCCACGATCTCACGCCATTGGTCCTGCGACAATGTCTGCCTCCTCATCATCCACCTCGTCCTCAGCCTCCACTGCAGGGACAAGTCACAGAGCCCCTACATCATAACACATGTGCAGGGCACGGCAGTGTCACGCTGTTCTGCACCTCATTTGCCTGGGCGAGCGGAGTCAAACAGGGGAGGAACTGCTTTGTGTCCTTCATCAAGAAATCAAATCCTGGCTTTGCAATAAAAAATTCGTATTACGAAAATTTGCATTACGAAAATTTGCAAACAACACTACTCCTAAAGTCAAATATACTGCAGCCTTCTCATTGGCCCACAAGCTAGAAGCAGGAAGGGATCATGTGTACTGAATAAAAAAAATCTAATATTCGAAATTACGAATATTTATCACTATATTCAAAATATTCGCGAATTTTCAAAGTACCTATATTCGCGAAATTCAAATATTCGTGATTAACAATAGTCGCTAGGGCTACGGGATGAACAACATCATTCCACTGATTCATATCCTGGAACAAATGCTGGTAAATCTGGCTGGTCAGGGGACTGGAGACGTGGTGCCTATATCTCACGGCCACATGAGCCCTGTGGGGGCTCAACTGGAGGAGGAGGACCTTGGAGCACAAGCAATGTGTAGCAAAATTGTTTTTTTTTTTACACAGGTGACAGGAGAGGAGGAGCAGCCAGAGGAGCTACAGGGCGATGAGGAAGATGAGGCAGAGAACCCAGACACACTGTGGCAGTATGCAGTGGAGATAGAGGCAGGGATTCCCTTTGTGTCACTTGCACAAATGGACCGATACATGCTCACTTGCTTGCATTGTGACAGCCGAATCGTCACCATTCGGCAGAGGGATGACTTCTGGCTCTCCACCTTGTTGGACCTTTTTAACACCCGCTGAGAGGGAGGACAAACTGAACTACTATAGAGACATCCTATGTAGTCAGTTGGCTGCTGCCTATCTGCGCCATCCTCTTGCAGGTATGACCGGGGTGGCCTTCTGCGCTCACGTTCCTCTGCCATGGCTTCTGTGGTAGGGTGGGTGGATAGGAGCACTTCCAGCTCCATCAGCAGCAACTTTAGTCTAGAGTCGCTGATGAGCAGCTTTCTTCACCCACCTAGTGAAGAAACTACTTACCAACAGCAGCTAGACCTGGAGCAGGATCTGAACCAGCAGGTGGTGGCATACTTGGACAGTACCCTGCCACCCCACATTAAAAATCCATTGGACTACTGGGCTGCAAAACTGGATTTGTGGCCGCAACTGGCAGAGTTTGTTCAGGAGAAGCTGTCCTGCCCGGCCAGTAGTGTGGCATCAGAGCAGGTGTTTAGTGCGGCGAGGTACATAGTTACCCCAAGAAGAACTTGCCTGTCTACCCAAAATGTGGAGAGACTGACATTTGTCAAGATGGATCAGGTGTGGATCAGCCAATGCCTTATGCATCAGACTAGATCATTGATAGTGCAACACCAACACTTTAACAAAAGAGACCGGTTTCTTCTGGCTACCTGCCTCAGCTACTATTCTGATGCTGCCACATGCCTGATGCCACAAATCTCATGCCAAGTGCTCCTTCTTACCCCCACCATCTTCAGCTAGTACTGGTATTGCCACCAACCTCCCCACTCTGTCACCTGGTCACTCTGTGGTCGCCTGATGCTGCTACCACCTCCACACTATGTCACCTTGCCACTCTGTGGTCTCCTGATGCTGCTGCCACTTCCACACTATGTCACCTTGCCACTCTGTGGTCTTCTGATGCTGCTGCCACCTCCACACTATGTCACCTTGCCACTCGGTGGTCTCCTGATGCTGCTGCAACCTCCACACTATGTCCCCTTGCTACTCTGTGGTCTCCTGATGCTGCTGCCTCCTCCACAGTTTGTCACCTTGCCACTAGAGATGTCCCAAATTACTCACCGGCAAACAGTTCCCGGCGAACATAGCTTGTTCGCGTTCCCCGCGGCGGGTGAACATACGCGATGTTCGGTCCGCCCCCTATACATCATCATTGAATAAACTTCAACCCTGTACCTCACAGTCAGCAGACACATTCCAGCCAATCAGCAGCAGACCCTCCCTCCCAGACCCTCCCACCTCCTGGACAGCATCCATTTTAGATTCATTCGGAAGCTGCATTCTCAGTGAGAGGAGGGACAGTGCTGCTGATTTAATAGGGAAATCGATAGCTAGGCAAGTGTATTCAGTGTCCACTACAGTCCTGAAAGACTCATCTGATCTCTGCTATAAGGACAGCACCCCAAAAAGCCCTTTTTAGGGCTAGAACATCAGTCTGCTTTTCTTTTTTTCCCCTGTGTAATCTAATTGCAGTTGCCTGCCTGCCAGCGTGTGTGTCAGGCTCACAGCGTATACTGTGCCCACTTGCCCAGTGCCACCACTCATATCTGGTGTCACAGTAGCTTGCATTTAAAAAAAAACTAAAACTTTTTTGACTGTAATATAATAGCAGTCAGTTGCCTGCACGCGTGTGTGTTTCAGGCCCTGCAAGCGCATAGTGTCACCAGCGCAACTCATATCTGGTGTCATCACAGTAGATT
Source organism: Bufo gargarizans (assembly GCF_014858855.1). Taxonomy (NCBI): domain Eukaryota; kingdom Metazoa; phylum Chordata; class Amphibia; order Anura; family Bufonidae; genus Bufo; species Bufo gargarizans. The sequence goes on along the minus strand of NC_058080.1, from coordinate 61,963,771 downwards.
ACATAAAAAAATAAAAAAATTTCACTGTAATAGATTGAATTGCAGTTATTTGCCTGCAAGCGTGTGTGTCAGGCCTACAGCGTCTACTCTGCCAACTTCTGCCAGTGCACAGTGCCACTCATATCTGGTGTCACAGTAGCTTGCACGCATAGTACAACTAAACTAATCTAAAAAAAATGACAGGCAGAGGCAGGCCACTCCGCAGGGGCCGTCGTGGTCGTGGTGCTGTGATTCGCTTTGGCCCTAGTGTTCAGAGGCCACGTACCCTGAACTCGAAAAGTTCTGAGGACATAGTTGACTGGCTAACACAGGACACCCAATCTTCTACAGCTTCCGCTCGGAACCTAGACGTACCATTCCTCCAGCTCAGCTTCGGGCACCTCTCAAGTTACCACTCGCCGGCCCGCCGCCACCACCAACACTAGCACCACAGCCGCGTCACTTGATCTGTCAGAGGAGTTATTTACACATCAGTTGGATGAAATTAGTGATGCACAACCATTATTGCCAGAGGATGTAGATAACAGGGATATGTCTCAGTCAGGCAGCATTACACACATGGACGTACGGTGTGATGATGATGATGTGTAGTGTCCCACTAGGTAGGAGTGGGCACTACACAAGGGTCAATTGGGTAGCGTGTTACTTCCACTCACCAGGGACAGTGCTATTGTATTGATCTATACATTTAATGTAATTTACTGTGTGTTTTTACATGCTATGTTCCCCTTGTCATATGTTTATCAGGCCTAGTTGGGTGTAATTTAGCCTCCCAGACACTAGAGGGAGATAGGGAGCCCCTAGTATAAATGTCCAGGCCCAGACAGGGAGTGGTTAGGTCATAGTCAGGAGTCTGTGGAGACAGAAGTGAGAAGGCACCAGCCCAAGATATGCTGAGGGCCTCCTCCTGACATGCAGCTTGATAGTCCGGGTTTCTAGCTGCACCAGGGGGCTAGATGAAGTACAGCCTGCTTGGAGACCGAGTGTAATCCAGGGGACTAGAGGAGTTACCTCGTCAGCCTGAAGCTCCTGAGGCTAAGGATAGCTCAGTTGAGACACCCCAGTGGTAGGACAGCACCTCCTGGGAGCAACCTGCAGTCACTTGTCAGCGGAAGCAGAGAGAGATACAGCTAGGAAGCAAAGGTATTTGTAACCTTAAGCAAGCGCCAATACTGGAGGAAGGAATTCTTACCAAGGATTTAAGCCAGCGAATAGGCATCCGGGCCTTGGGATCCAGCTAGCTAGAATAGCTGTGGGGATAGAGCAGCATACACTGCCAAGCATTAATTATATACCCTCCACGTATCTTGCAAGATTGCAACCTGCTGTGATATAAACCTGCTGTACTCTTGGAACTGTAAAGGACTGCATTAACCCCTTCTGTACTTGATGTATAAAGTTGGACTGTTAAGTAAAGCAACGTTTGGTTCACTATACCACCTGTGTACCTCACTTATTCCAACTATAAACCGGTGTGCCACCGTCACAGGCACTGGCGTCACGAACCTTAAAGGGACCTTGCCCCAGGCACTCAAAATACCCGTAACATCCAGGGCACCTCATCCACCATCAGGCCTGGTCCCTACATACAGAGTGTGCCCCAGAGGAACCGTGTCTACCACTCATTCACATGCCTGCCCAGGGTTCCCCAACACAGTGAGCAACCCTCGTTTGCCCATAACCGTGACCTCACTTCGCTATACCCTGCAGGTCTGGCGTGTTGCAGATGTTGTACCCGCTGCTGCTTCCTTTGCTGAGTTGTCAGATACAAGTGAAGCGGTTGACGATGACGATGTGTCCGTGGATGTCACGTGGGTGCCCGCTCGAAGGGAAAAAGAACAGGGGGAAAGTTCAGATGGAGAGACAGAGAGCAGGAGGAGACGAGTTGAAAACAGGGGGAGGTCGTCGCAAGGAGCTAGTGGCACAGTCAGACAGCATGTATCGGCACCTGGGGTCAGCCAGACAGCACGCCAATCAACGCATGCTGTTGCCACCATCAGAATGCCAACATTGCAAAGCTCAGCAGTGTGGCTTTTTTTTTTGTGTGTCTGCCTCTGATAACAGCGATGCCATTTGCAACCTGTGCCAAAAGAAACGGAGTCGTGGGAAGTCCAACACCCACCTAGGTACAACTGCTTTGCGAAGGCACATGATCTCACATCACAAACGCCTATGGGATCAACACATGATGAGTACAAGCAGCACACAAACTCAAAGCCACCATCCTCCTCCTGGTCCAGCATCTTCAGCCACGTCAACCACTGCTGTCCTCCTTGCCCCCTCTCAACCACCCGCCACTCCGCCTCTCTGGAGATCGGCAAAGTGGTGTGTGACAACGGAAGCAATTTGTTGGCAGCATTGAATTTGGGCAAGTTGACACATGTGCCGTGCATGGCACATGTGTGTAATCTGATCGTACAACGCTTTGTGCATAAGTACCCAGGCTTACAGGATGTCCTCAAGCAGGTGTGTGGCCATTTCAGGCGTTCCTACACGGCCATGGCGCACTTTTCAGGCATTCAGCGGCGAAACAGCATGCCAGTGAGGAGCTTGATTTGCGACATTTCGACACGTTGGAATTCAACACTCCTAATGTTCGACCGCCTGCTCCAACAAGAAAAAGCCATCAACGAGTATTTGTATGACCGGGGTTCTAGGACAGCCTCTGCGGAGCTGGGAATTTTTTTGCCACGTTACTGGACGCTCATGCGCAATGCCTGTAGGCTCATGCGTCCTTTTGAGGAGGTGACAAACCTAGTCAGTCGCACCGAAGGCACCTTCAGTGACATCATCCCATTTGTTTTCTTCCTGTAGCGTACCCTGCGAAGAGTGCTGGATCAGACCGTAGATGAGTGGGAAGAGGAAGAGTTGTGGTCACCATCATCACCACCAGAAACAGCCTTATCAGCATCGCTTGCTGGACCTGCGACAACGCTGAAAGAGGAGTCTGAGGAAGATGAGTCACAGGAGGAATGTGGCTTTGAGGAGGAGGAAGATCAACCACAGCAGGCATCCCAGGGTGCTCGTTGTCACCTATCTGGTACCAATGGTGTTGTACGTGGCTGGGGGGAAGAACAGACCTTCAGTGAGATCAGTGAGGACGAGGAACGGGACATGAGCTCGGCATCCAACCTTGTGCAAATGGGGTCTTTTATGCTGTCGTGCCTGTTGAGGGACCATCGTATAAAAAGGCTGAAGGAGAACGACCTGTACTGGGTGGCCACGCTACTAGACCCCCGGTATAAGCAGAAAGTGCCTGAAATGTTACCGAATTACCGGAAGTCGGAAAAGATGTAACAGTTCCAAATAAAAAAGTATGCTTTACACAACTTATAAGGGTAATGTCACAGCACAACGGGAATCTAACAGGGGAAGAGGTGAAAGTAATCCTCCTCCTATCATGACCACGCCGGCAAGGACAGGACGCTTTACAGACGTCTTGTTGATGGAGGACATGCGTAGCTTTTTAAGTCCTACGCATCGCCACAGCCCTTCGGGGTCCACCCTCAGAGAACAACTCGACCGACAGGTAGCAGACTACCTCGCCTTAACTGCAGATATCGACACTCTGAGGAGCGAAAGAAAGGACCTTCAGTACAGCAGGAGGTATTGTCACTGAGAAGAGAAGTCGCCTAGGTCGAATAAGTCTAGAATACCTGACCTTTATTAAGATGAATGAGGGATGGATCCCGAAGGGACTGACAGTGGGCGATACTTTCGACTAAAAAAGGCCTGATGAGATGAGCTGCCTTGGGCTAAAAATGGTCCACACGCTGCTGTATTTTATTTCTGAATGCCGGATGACTTGCGTGACTTATTCGCCACCAACTAGGGTTCAAGCCGCAATGTTTTAGGGCACTTTCTGCCTGGGAAACATAAATTTTTCTGGCCGCTGCTACAGCAGCGGCTGCAACAATACCTAATTTTTCAAGCATGTATACATGCCTAATTTTTCGGGCCTCTGGTGCTGCACTGTGGCTGCAAAAACCAAACAAAAAAAAAGGCACACACGTGTCATTTCTCCTTCATGATAGTTACCTTGTTGTGGTGAAGGGGCTTGCGTATCACAATGAAGCGATCACCTCTATGAGTGTGTTGGCAATGGCAATGTTGGCACACCCCAGATGATAAGGTCGTTGTTTCATTGTGAAAAGACCAAAAGCGATCGGCTGGATAATTTTGCATAGAAAAAACATTAATTTTCTTTGTAATCATCTAAGGTGATCATTAAAGCCTACTAGGCCAACAATGGGCCCACACTGCAGAATCATTGTTTTCTGGGTTATTTAACTGTCACTAAACTACCTCAGCACGACCATAGGCTTTGAAAAAACCCCATTGCCTGCAATCTCCCAAACGTGCGCACGAGCACAGTCATCACTACACCAAGATTGACGCATAGAGGAATACAATTTATGTCATGAGTGTGTCAACTATTGACAACTCTTTGCGGTTGTCTAAAATCTATTCCATATACGTCCCCTGATAGGGGACGTAACAGGGATTAAACTGATAGGAATAGTACTACTTAACACTCCACTCCTATCTGGTGGCATAGTATAGCAGGTAGCAGGACCAACCAAGCATCTTTTTCCATCTCCCGGTTCCTAAAATCTATTCCATACACGTCCCCTTATAGGGGATGTAACAGGGATTAAACTGATAGGAATAGTACTAATTAACACACCTTATAATAATAATAATAATAATACTAGTGGACGCAAGTGGATATGGGACGTAACAGGGAATAAACTGATAGGAATAGTACTACTTAGCACACCACTCATATCTGGTGGCACAGTACATTGCACGGCGCACGCGCAGTGTCCCAAATTGGAAGTAGCAGGACCAATCAAGCATCTTTTTCCATCTCCCGGTTCCTAAAATCTATTCCATAGACCGGCCCCTGATAGGGGACGTAACAGGGATTAAACTGACAGGAATAGTACTAATTAACACACCATATAATAATAATAATAATACTAGTGGACGTAACAGGGATTAAACTGATAGTAAAAGTACTACTTAACACACCACTCATATCTGGTGGCACACACAGTACATTGCACGCGCAGTGCCGTGCTCCAAATTAGAAGTAGGAGGACCAACCAAACATCTTTTTCCATCTCCCGGTTCCTAAAATCGACTCCATACACGTCCCCTAATAGGGAACGTAACAGGGATTAAACTGATATGAATAGTACTACTTAACACACCACTCCTATCTGGTGGCACAGTATATTGCACACGCAGTGCCTTAAATTGGAAGTAGGAGGACCGACCAAGCATCTTTTTCCATCTTCCGGTTCCTAAAATCTATTCCATACACGTCCCCTGATAGGGGAAGTAACAGGGATTAAATTGATAGGAATAGAACTACTTAACACACCTTATAATAATAATACTAGTGAACGTAACAGGGATTAAACTGATAGGAATAGTACTAATTAACACACCACTCACATAGGGATTGCACAGTACATTACACGGCGCACGCGCAGTGCCCCAAATTAGAATTAAGAGGACCGACCAAGCATCTTTTTCAATCTCCCGGTTCCTAAAATCTATTCCATACACGTCCCTTCATAGGGGACGTAAAAGGGATTAAACTGATAGGAATAGTACTACTTAAACACACCACTCATATCTGGTGGCACAGTACATTGCAAGCCGTACGTGCAGTGCCCCAAATTGGAAGTAAGAGGACCGACCAAGCATCTTTTATCATCTCCCGGTTCCTAAAATCTATTCCATACACTGGCCCCTGATAGGGGAAAAAACAGAGAATAAACTGGTAAGAACAGATTTTTTTTATTTAAAAAAAAGAGGACAGCCTCTGCGGAGCTGGGTATTTTTGGGCCGCGTTACTGAACGCTCATGCACAATGGCTGTAGGCTCATGCATCCTTTTGCGGAGGTGACAAACTTGGTCAGTCAAACCCAAGGCAACATCATCGACCTCAACCCATATGCGTTTTTTCTGGAGCGTGCCCTGCGAAGAGTGCTGGATCAGGCCATAGATGAGCATGAAGAGGAAGAGTTGTGGTCACCATCACCACCAGAAGCAGCCTTGTTGTCATCAATTGGTGTTGTACATGGCTGGGTGGAGGAAGAGACCTTCAATGACATCAGTGAGGACAAGGAATGGGACATGGCTAGCTTGGTATCCAACCTTGTGCAAATGGGGAGTTTGCAGTTGTGCAAATGAACTGTTTGCGGTTGTTTGCGGTGCGTTAAACGGGGAGTTTGGTCTGTCAGAGTTTGATCTGTCACTGTGAAGCGGGCGTAACCCTTACACTACCTGATCGATACAACATCATACCTGATGTTTTAAAGCACGTTATTCCAAACAATTTAGGAATGTTAGGTGATTTATGCCCTTTATGGATTAAAACTCGACTCTGCGTCAACTACGTAATTTTCCATGGGAGTTTTGCCATGGATCCCCCTCCGGCATGCCAGAGTCTAGGAGTTAGTCCCCTTGAAACAACCTTTCCAACACTATTGTGGCCAGAAAGAGTCCCTGTGGGTTTTAAAATTCGCCTGCCTATTGAAGTCTATGGCGGTTCACCCGGTTCGCCCGTTCGCGAACATTTGCGGAAATTTGCGTTCGCTGTCCGCGAACGGAAAATTTTATGTTCGCGACATCTCTACTTGCCACTATGTGGTCTTCTGATGCTACTGTTACCTCTACACTATGTCACCTTGTCACCTTGTGGCCTCCTGCTGATGCTGATGCCACCTCTATACTCTGTCATTGTGCCCCTCTGTGGTCTCCTCATGCTGCTGCTGCCACCTCCACACTGTCATTGTGCCACCCTGTGAACTCCTACTAATGCTGCTTCTGCCACCTCCACACTGTCATTGTGCCACTCTGTGGTCTCTTCATGCTGTCATTGTGCCACACTGTGTCCTCTTCCTGATGCTGCTGCCACCTCCACGCTCTGTGATTGTGCTACTCTGTGGCCTCCCGATGCTGCTGCTGCCACCTCTACACTGCTGTTGTGCCACTCTGCAGCCTCCTCCTGATGCTGCTGCCACCTCCAGACTCTGTCATTCGGCCACTCTGTGGTCTCCTCATGCTGGTTCCACCTTACATTATGTCATAGGGCCACTCTGTGGACTTCACATGCGGTTCCCACTCTCCCCACTTCATAACTGGGCCACTATTTTGCCTTTCGGCCTGGCTGACATCATTTATTTGACCCTTCTTCTGATCTCTCAGAAGGAAGGAAAAATGAGACACACAACGGATCCTGTCTATGTAACAGCTGTAAGGCCTTCATGACATGGTCCCTATCTTGGATCAGAATTGGCTTATGATTTGGTAGCCAAAAGCAGGAATGGGTACAAAACACAGAAGACATGCACATATTCCATTCATGTGTCATCTCTGTTTTAGATCCACTCCTGTTTTTTGGGGGGCATTAGCAATACTGATGAATTATTGAGCAAATGCTGACCGAATGAAGGCGTATGCTCCACAGACAGGATCCGTTTTTTGGGGGGTTATTGTTCTGACAGATCAGAGGAAGGGCAAAATAATCATTGACGTCAACGCAAGCTTACTGCTGACACCCTCTCCACTCTGTCGGGGGGCTCTACTTGTATAAGCGTTTAATAGAACAGGTTCTGTTGACATCTATGTGGAATCAGCTGGTGATGGAGTAAAAGGAGTGTGCTTCTTCTTGGCGTTAACATCAACTTGTAAGGCCTCATGCACACGACTGTTTTTCGGGTCACATGATCGGAATCTTTTCATATCTTCTGTGTTTTGTACCCACTCCTGCTTTTTGCTACCAAATCATAAGCCAATGCTGATATAACCATACAGGCCTTACAGCTGCTACACAGACAGGATCCGTTGTGCGTCTCATTTTTCCTTCTTTCTGCCAGATCAGAAGAAAGGTCAAATGAATGATGATGTCAGCCAGGCCGAAAGGCAAAATAGTGGCCCAGTCATGAAGTAGGGAGGGTGGGAACAGCATGAGAATTCCACAGAGTGGACCTATGACATATTGATGAGGTGGAAGCAGCATGAGGAGACCACAGAGTTGCCCAATGACAGAGTGTGGAGGTGGCGGCATCAGCATCAGGAGGAGGCCACAGAGTGACACAATGACAGAGTCTGTAGGTGGCAACAGCAGCAGCATCAGGAATATAACACAGAGTGGCATAGTGTGGAGATGGCAGCAGCAGCAGGAGGATACCACAGACTGGCAAGTTGACATAGTGTGGAGATGGCAGCAGCAGCAGGAGGATACCATACAGTGACAAGGTGACAGAGCATCATCAGGATACCACAGAGTGGCAAGGTGACATAGTGTGGAGATGGAAAAAACGACCCCGGGTGTTCCAAGGGTAGGAGAAAGACAGTGCCCACCCAATGTGACCACAAAGGGCACCCGTAGAGGGTAACTCGGTACAAGCTCCCGAGTACAATAGCAAAAAAACAAGAAAATGGAGCTCAAAGTACCAAATTATTAAATTATATATTTTATTTTATTGAAGCATGATTAAAAATACATAAATAAGATGCCATAAACAAAGTAAATAAGAGCAGAGGAAAGAAAGGAAAGGGCGCCACCCTGGGAGAGCACACAGGTCAATAATACATGAATATATAAAGATCATAGAGAAATACTCAGTACAATGACCAGCCTATGAACCAAGTACATACAAAGATATATGTGGGTGAGTCAATGGTCAGCTAGGGACCAACCATGGTATGTTAAAGGTAAACAACAAACCAAAATAAATGAAGACCAGATGCTGCTACTGCCTTATCCACACTATCTCACCTTGCCACTCTGTGGTATCCTGATGCTGCTGCTACTGCCATCTCCACACTATGTCACCTTGCCAGGTCTAGCCGCGGCTGCTGCTGGTGAGTAGTTTCTTCACTATGCGGGTGAAGAAAGCTACTCATCACAACTGTAGACTCAGCTGCTGCTGATGGAGCTGGTACTGCTCCTGCCATCCCACCCCTCCCCAGCAGCCATAGCAGTGGAACTTGAGCGCAGAGGGCCCCTCCGGTCAGACCCGTGATAGGATGGACGATGGCGCAGATAGGCAGCAGCCAACTGACTACATAGGATGTCTCTGTAGTAGTTCAGTTTGTCCTCCCTCTCAGTGTGTGTAAAAAAGGCCCCCATTCTGGACCGGCAGGGAGGGTCTAACAAGGTAAAGAGCCAGAAGTCATCCCTCTGCCGAATGGTGACAACTTAGCTTTCATTACACAAACAAGTCAGCATGCATCGGGCCACTTGTGCAAGTGACTGCATTTCCACTGCATATTGCCACTGTGTGTCTGGATCCTCTGCAGGGCCCGCGCCCCCGGCAAACCTGGGCAAGTGCTGGGGCCCACTGCTCCAAGGGGGCCCACTCAGGTTTGCTGAAGATTGCTGTAAGAGGATTCCCCTTAGTGCTACTGAAGATAGCTGTACAGGGAGTCCCCTAGCGTTTCTGAAGAGTCAGGACTCTAGTTCCCGTCTTAGAAGTCCCTGCTCTGTCTCCATATATGGAGTCAGTGCTATAAACATGAAGGGGGTATCCCCAAGCATTATCAGCATTTAAGTCTAATTTAACCTCTATTTCTGAAATGTTTCTGCCGGTATTCCTATAAAGCAGAAGTATAATTTTATATATTTTTTTGTAATTGTAAAAAAATGTATGGCAGCAAATAAATGTGTAATTACAAAAATAATAATAATAATAAGTGTAAGGCCGATTCATTGGCCTGTATTTGTGGGAGGGGCTTGGCCACCTACTTAAACGGCCGGCGCCCTCCCACAAACGTACGTAGTGCAGAGTCCTTGGAAGCGTGCACTCGTACCTGGCAGTCCTGTTGCTGGATCGGGTAAGTGCAGGCAGGAGTGCGGTGGTCGGCCCTTTGGTACGTAGGGGCCGCCATACGCTGCGTCTGGTTCACCCCTCCTGCCCGTTTCTACATGCGGCACCTCGTCAGCCTCTGGGGGGGGGGGATGGAGCCACGCTTACGGCACCCCCCTCCTCCACCGCCCAGGCTCGTGCTCGGCACCGCTCTCCGGCGGGGGGCGGAGCCAGTGGTCACATGAGGGCCAAACTCCCCGCCCGCTCCCGCCCCCCTCTTCTCGGCCGGTACACAGCCTGCGCTGCCTCGCTCCCTCACCTGGTGGGCAGCGCAGACATGCTGTGGATCGGCGACACCTACACTTCCCCAATTGCCAGGGGGCGCATTTTTCTCCCCACGCGGTGGGGATGCCCAGCCGGCGGGGGGCGGCCCCTCGTGGAGTAGGGGGGCACCCCCGCACTGGGCACCCCATCAGGGAGTGGTGCGCCCCCCACGTGGCACGTCTACACAGAAGGGGGGAGGCATGTCTGATTAGGCCTCCCCCCTATGCCAGGGGGCAGCTCCGTTTCCCCACGCGGTGGAGGTGCCCAGCCGGCGGGAGGCGGCCCCTCGTCCAGTAGGGGGGCACCCCCGCACTGGGCGCCCCATCAGGGACCGGTGAGGCCCCCCACGCGGCACGCTTAGCCTCGGCAAGATGGGGCCCTCGTCGCCAGGGGCCCCCCTGGGCCGACCTCATGCCTGAGGGCTGCGCTGCTCCCCACGCGGCAGAAGCGCTCAGCCGGCGGACGGCGCCACCCAGGGACAGAGAGGGCCCCGCACTGAGCGCCCTGTCAGGGACATGCGTCAGCTCTCCACGTGGCACTCGCCTCATGTTTGCAGGGATTGTCAGCCGTTGCCAATATCCATCCCCACGTGGTTCATGGTACCAGGGAACTCCGCGTTCCCCACGCGGTTACCATGGAGCACGGCGGTGCAGGCAACGGCTCGCTCCCCGCCCACATTAAAGTCTGGCACGGGCCGCCGTGCCGCCTAGATAGGTAGGGTTTTTTTTCCATCATCAACGCAAAAAAAAAAAAAAAATCGCCCTCCCCCACCAGTCACCATACCCCTCACGAACACGTCCTGGTATTGAGCCTCACGCATTGACTGGTTCTTTTGCATTTGTTCCGTTGTTGTTTTCCAGGTTCTATACAGTGGTTAGTCTGAGAGAAGTTGGTGGGATCTCAATTGATTTTTCCTTGGCTACCAAGGTAGTGAGGTACACGTCGGGGGATGGGAAGTGGTTGGCCTCTGGCTGAGGTCTCATGTTTTTCTTGTTAACGCACAGGTCATTTTCATTTCATTACACTTCCGTGAAGTCAGTGCATAGGGATTCTCAGTTGGTAAGTACGTCGGGTCTCCTTGCATGGACTCCCGGGTGGCGGTTCCTGGCCATTCCTTCACGGCTCTTCTGGTTCAGTGTGCATACCTCACGGCAATTGTTCACTTTTTTGTACATGGTTAGACAGCTGCACGGGTGCCAGCGGCCATCAGGCTAGTCGGTCATGTTACGTTACTCTTTCCACAGCCGCCATGTCACGTGCTTCGGACATTGTCGACGCGTCGGTGGACGAGGTCGTAGCACAGACATCTGAGAGGGGCAGCACACCGTCCCTACGTGATTGGACAATTCCTAGGCTGATGGCGGAGTTGACAAAGCGGGGCGTTCCTTTCCCGGCAACCGCTAGGAAAGCAGAACTATATCGGCTGTGGAGAGACTCCCTGGCACCCAGTGCCAATGATCCCCCTGCAACTACGATGCAGACATCGCTGACTCAGATTCACGTCATGCTAAACAGTCTGACGTCGGCCAGTCACATCCATGCAGGCGAGGTTGGAGTCCATCGAGGCTCGCAGCACAGTCGCATCCAGTTTCCTCCCTTGAGGTTCCGGTCGCCTCCACCTCTGCCACAGCAGACATTCATTCTGCCCAGTCCGTCCCTAACGTGACTCCCTCCCACTATGTCCCGCTCAACATCAGGAAGGACATCCTGGAGGGTAGGGATGTCAATCTTGCGTCTCTACTCATAGCATCCAGGGACCTCTCTGATAACAGGGTCATAGCTTGTGGAGAAGTGTCGGTGGTACTAAGGAGCCGCGACCACCGGCTCAACCGCAAATTGTCCATCCCGGAATTCGTCATGGCATTTAGTCTTTTCAGGGATGTCATTTGCACTGCCAGGCCGGACAGGAGGGAGGAACTAGACCATTATCTCTTCAGGGTCACAGAGTTGGGTCATAGGTACGGAGGAACCGCGTTCTACGACTACCACTGCTCATTTGCAGCTAAGGCGGCAGCGGCTCTCTCCCAGTTTCAGCACATCACCGATTGGTCCAACCTGGACACTGAGCTTTTCTGCAGACACTTTGCAGGTCTGAAGGCTCCCTCCTGTTCCGCCTGTCAATCTATCTTCCACTCGGTTGAGTGGTGCGACAAGTCCGCCGTCAGCACGGCGTCCTACCCCTCCAGCTCGGCAGCTGGTCCTCTTGAGGTCTTCAGGCCCCCCAGCTCAGTAGACAAGCTGGGCCGGCCCATCATTCAGCTAGGAAGGGCACAGATATGCAACAACTTTAATTACGCCTCCTGTAATTTTGGGCAGTGCCGGTTGTTGCATATCTGTACCAATTGTTTCAGGGCTCACCCCCGAGTAGCATGCTCATTAAAATCCGTAAAAAGCTACATGAGTGTGGTCAATATCAGCCGTCTACAAGAATTCCTGCGAGGCCACCACAACCCTGGGTTTGTTCAGTTCCTGGTGACAGGATTTCACGAGGGTTTCCACACGGGACTGATCACGACTCCAGAGTCCACACACGAGTGCAAAAACCTTCAGTCAGCCGAAAGAAATCCCGCCTCGGTAGACGCACTGATAGAAACCGAGTTGAGCAAGGGGTTCTTAATCGGTCCCTTTGGTGTGCCCCCTTTTCAACGCTGGAGAGTCAGTCCCGTGGGGGTAGTCACAGGCAAGTTCAGCGGGAAGGAGAGACTCATCATCGACTTGTCGGCCCCACACGGCTCCCAGGTCCCCAGCCTCAACTCCCTCATTCCTTCGGAGGAAGTGGGCATGAGATATGCCTCGATAGACCAGGCTATCGCTATCATCATGAAAACGGGCCCAGGGTCCTGGCTGTCCAAAGCCGACATATCGGATGCCTTCAAGTTGCTTCCCATCATGCCAGCCCTCTGGCAGTGGCACGGCATCAAGTGGAAAGGCCTGTACTATTTCTCCACTAAACTCACCTTCGGTTCCAAGAGTAGCCCCTGGCTCTTCGATCAGTTGGCTCAGGCACTCCACTGGATCCTGGAACACGTAGTCCTCTGTGAATTTGTCATCCACTACCTGGATGACTTCCTGCTGATTGAGAGGCCAGGGGCACTCCCCCTAGGACTGGGCAAGTTACTCAGGTGCTTTTCCCAATTAGATGTCCCGGTGTCCCCCAAGAAAGTAGAAGGCCCGGCCACAGTCATCACCTTTCTTGGTATCGAATTAGACTCCCAGCGCATGCTAGCTAGATTGCCGGCGGACAAGTTAACAAGGATTAGAGGAGTCATTCACAGGTTCGCAGTCACGACCGTGGTCACTAAGGCGGACCTTCAGTCTCTTCTGGGCATGTTGAACTTCGCCATGCGCATCATCCCACAGGGCAGAGCTTTTATATCCCGCCTACTCGCGCTCTTGAGTTCCGCCCCAGAACAGGACAGCCCAGTGTGCTTGGACAGTCAAGCCCTAGCGGACCTCCACATGTGGGATCATTTCCTGAGCCAGTGGAACGGGGTCTCCTTATTTGTACCCGAGCTGTCGTGTCAGTCGCCTACAGTCTTTTCAGATGCAGCTGCGGGCTCAGGGTTCGCCGCCATTTTCGGCACCCACTGGGTGGCAGACGCATGGCCTGCCGAGGTGGGACAAATCCCAGGCTTCCTCCAGACCTCGGCGCTGTTCGAGCTGTACCCCATTGTGGTAGCCGCCCACATTTGGGGCAAGTTTTGGGCACGTCAGTCTGTCCTGTTCGTGACTGACAACACAGCCGTAGTGGACATTCTTAATAGTGGACTGTCGAAATCTAGCCAAGTCATGTGTTTTCTCAGACGGTTAGTGCAGCTCTCCCTGCAACACCACTTTCATGTTTTTAGTGCGCATGTGCCAGGTGCGCAGAACGGGGCTGCTGACGCCTTGTCGAGGGCTAACTTCTCTCGTTTCTTCCAGATAATGCCAGAGGCAGATGCGACAGGCGCCACCATCCCTCCTCTCGAGTCCTTAAGGCTAGTGTAGCCGACCACCTTGGGACGGCCCACGCTCTAATACGCCATTCCCTCTCGCCTAACACGACCAGGGCGTACAACACCGGGTGGAAGACGTTCTGCAGGTTTCGAGGAGAATGTCCTCAGGAGGACTCCAGTTTTCCAGAGTACATCCTGGCGTTCATCGGGTATTGCCACTCTGTACGCAAGCTCTCCCACGCTACAGTGAGGTCATACCTGGCGGGAGTACAACACTTTCTCTCTCTTAGCCACCCCGAGCTAGCATCAGTGTTCACCTTACACACTGTTAAAGCCGCCCTCAAGGGTTTAAGCAAGTGCGGGCCTCAAAGCCAAGTACGCAGGCAGCCGGTCACCGGCCCTCTTTTCCGCAAACTGTCTGATGCCTTGGACGGTAATCCTTTCGGGGTTTTGGCCAGCCTGGTACTTAAATCCGCCATCTACTTGGCCTTCTACGGCTTCCTGAGACCTGGGGAGTTCACCTGTTCACCAGGCAGCGACAATTTCCTCAAGGTCAGCCAACTGGTCCAGAACTCCGACGGGTTCACATTGCTGCTCAAGACGTCTAAAACCTCCCAATTGGGACCCCCTGTCCAGATATCCTACTTTCCCACAGCACATCAATGGTGTCCCGTCACGGTGCTTCGTCGGTTACGGTCCGCCTTGTCCGGAGCCGGACCGAACAGTCCTCTGTTACCCTTCGGGGTGGTGCCACTCACCACCCAGCAGTTCATATCCCACGTTAGGTCACTAGTGGCCAGCACGGGCGGCGACCCTGCCACCATTTCGGGCCATTCATTCCGCATAGGCGCGGCATCCGCGGCCTCCAAGAACCGAGTGCCTGCGCATGTCATTCAGAAACTGGGGCGTTGGCACTCGTCTTGTTTCAACCGTTACATACCACACCCTGAAGCCGAAATGTCGGCAGCATTTCAAACTTTAGCTTTGTAACGTCTTTGCAATAAATACTTCTGCCTACCAGTATGTCTTTTGCCCTCTTTCAGGCGTCCCTCCACGACACGGTCACGGCACAACACTGACCGCTTAGGGGTAGGGTAGCTTAGGTAGGACAGACACGTACTTGGTTGCCACGACCACAAGTGTAAGGCCGATTCATTGGCCTGTATTTGTGGGAGGGGCTTGGCCACCTACTTAAACGGCCGGCGCCCTCCCACAAACGTACGTAGTGCAGAGTCCTCCCTCCCACCCACCCTTTTCTCCTGTCACTCTCAAAGGGGATGCCCTCTTTCAGGCGTCCCTCCACGACACGGTCACGGCACAACACTGACCGCTTAGGGGTAGGGTAGCTTAGGTAGGACAGACACGTACTTGGTTGCCACGACCACAATAATAATAATAATTATATAGATAGATAGATAGATAGATAGATAGAAAAACCGGACAGCACTCCAAGTAAAAAACAAGTGGTTGTTTATTCACCCATGTGGTAAGGCAACGTTTCAGCTCATACAAAGAGCCATTTTCAAGCAATGAACACAAGTGCATCATGGGGTATATATAGTCCAACCCCTCCATACAAAGATTAGCAAAGCAATATACATCAATTATCATGTTAAACAAAAAATAAAGTGCTACAAATACATTTAAAAACCTGCAATTCATACACAGTGCATAAGGTCCATGTGAGGACATATCCATATAAAAATAAAGTGCATACATATTAGCAATCATACTAAATTGCATAATAAAGTGCCAACTGCAAACAATTGAATACATGTGTAAGACATCAATAAATATATAAGTGGGAGGAGTGATGCGATGCATGGAAATCTGAAAAGCAGTAAGAGCAGATAATGACATACCGTGCAAGAACACCTGAGTCCCACATGTAAACTATCGCCAAACCCGGCGTACGAAAGTTGCTGCTGCGCAGGCGCCAGGTTGCCAGGTTGCGTCAAAGACCTACGGCATGAGGTCACAGCGTATCATTAATGGAGCATGCGCTCTAGCTATCGGTCATACCGGCGGCCATTTTTCTATAGGTCGAGACCTCTCCTGCCATGCGCGCATGCCCATTGATGTCAACATACGGGCAGCGCCATCACAGAGTGTGGCAATTTGCACCACGTCATGGATACAGGGTATTTAAGAGAATGTACGGGGAGGCTGTATCTCGTCAGAGGTACAGACCCTCTACCCGAGTGGGCCCAACGTGTAGGCAAGCATGACGGGACTCACCACACCTATCTCCACAACGCCCACAATACATCTCCAATATGCACCCCTTGTAGAGATCACTTAGTAGTTGAAGGCTAGTATACAGCAAGAATATAATATATATTTGGCACAACCTGGAATACAGCATAAATGCTGTCAATAATGTAAAATAACATAGGCATGCAGACGCAGTGTTCATATGCAGGGTATGTCCATTCCTCCTTCTCCAGCATCCATCCCATCTGGCTCTATGTACTCCCAGGAGGAGACTGATCACATATTACAGAACATTGGGGGAGATGCCGCTTTTCTGAATACCCCTTCAGCCCAGGAGCTAAAGAAGAAATTTGAATTTTTATCCAAAAAGACCGCCTCACTACGCTTACATATGACCACTCTTGGTGAATACTAAAAAAAGCACAGAGAATACCCCGTGGTATGAGGTCGCATTTGAGGCCTAATCTGTTTTCCAATAATGCAGTTTTTTGCAAAAGATTTGAAGCCTTATCCAATAGATACTCCCTGGACTTTATTCTTCTCAACATTCAATACCTACAACAGGAATTATCTACTATAACCAGTGACATGGCAGAGATTGAGCAAACATTGCGGGCATGCATGTCCCCTGAGGAATATTCACAATTCAGTGATAACCTATTGATTCATGTGACACGATCCAAGGTGGAATTAGAGGAAGGGAAACGGTCCAAGTGGAATCGAGACTCTGATGACTACAAGAAGGGTACCATCTACACCTGGCAGTCTGACAACAGTAATTATAATCAAAAAGATCTGAGGAAAAAGAAAAGGAATCTACAAACTACTTCCATGCAGTCCCTTTTTTTAGGGAACAGATCGAATTTACAACACAAAGACGAAAGCGCACCAGACGAGGGGGTCGTGGACACCGCAGAGCCTGTGAAACTCCGAAACAACAAGACCAGAGCCCAGGCCAGCAAATCACAGATGACCAAGAGGAAGTGACTGTGATCAACCTGTCATCCAGGGTGCTTACTCCAGCTCAAGTGAGTGTTCTGAATAAGGGACTTTCATTTTGCCCTACCACCTCTTTAAATTGGTTTGAGTTAGATGCAGATTTATGCCAATTTTTTCGTAGGATTAAACTGAAGGTTTGGTTCAACAATAAGGTACAGAACGCGATGCCCCAGATTAGCGAGTTCTCCCTGGGACATCTCGTTCTGTCGCTGAAAAGCTATTTTTTTCCATATGTCAATGAACCCTCTGTTGATGCATATATTATGGCTGTGAGATCTGATATAGCGGCATACAAATTGAGATGTGATAACAGTGCATTCAAACATCCGAACCTCTCTAGGCTGGAGGTTGAGGCACTAGATCAATTAAGGAATGATTCCCTTTTGACAGTGAAACCCGCTGACAAAGGGGGTGCAGTGGTCATCATGGACACTATCAAATATGTAGCAGAGGTCAAACGTCAGCTTGACGATACAGAGGTTTACTCTATTCTTCAGGCTGATCCTAAGTTTAATATCGCAAGGCTGATCAAGCGGTGTCTGACGGACGCAGTAATGGCGGGCACCATTGATGAAGATTTGTGCGAATTTCTCACAGTTGACGATCCGGTCACACCTGTTCTATATATACTTCCTAAAGTGCACAAATCATTAAGTGACCCCCCTGGATGCCCGATTGTGTCCGGTTCATACTCTATCTTTAGCAGCATTGCGGATTTTCGGGATAAAGTTTTGCGCAACTTTGCAGTGGGAGCTGAGTCGTATATACAGGATACGACTGATTTCCTATGCAAGTTGGGCATGATTGATCTTAGTGGTGTCCATAATGGTTGCCTTGCATCGTTTGATGTGACATCTTTGTATACCTTTATTGACCATGATTTGGGCATTGGGGCCATTGGACGAATGCTGGATGGCTCGTCCTTCACTGCACCTGCTAAGACATTCATTACTGATCTACTGCAAATCATTTTGAGGTACAATTACTTCCTGTTTCAGGACTGTTTTACCAACAAATACGAGGCGTGGCTATGGGGTCTAATGTAGCACCGACCTATGCAAACATTTTTATGAGGTGTTTTGAGGAGGATGTCGTCTATCTATCCCACCACCGCAGCCACGTGCTGCGGTGGTGGAGGTAAATCGACGACATCTTCCTCATATGGACTGGCAGTGTTGCTCAATTGTCTGAATTCCATGCATTCCTAAATAGTGTGAACAAAGACTTACAGTTCACTTTGATACACTCAGAGACTGAGTTACAGTTTCTGGACACCACAGTCAAATACAGTGAGGGGATGCTGCATACACAGCTGTTCACCAAACCCACAGACAAAAACACCCTCTTGTGTTTCAATAGCGGACATCCACGCAACATGATTAAACACTTACCCTTCTCTCAATTTCTCAGAGTCAAGAGAATTGTCTCTGAACCAGAAATTGTAGATCATTCCCTAAATATGATGGCCAAGAGATTCCAAAAAAGAGGATATCCCTCCCAGTTACTTGTCTCCGACATTAAAAGGGTCCACGCTATGGCTAGGAGTAGTACCTTGGAGAGGAGGGAGACCAATAGGTCTCGGACTAGGATTCCCTTTATCTCCAAGTATACTGAACAGAGTGAGGACATTAACGATATCATCAAACGACACTGGGGGATCCTGGGGGGTTGCCTGAGTGGGGTTCCTGAATTTAGATCTCCCCCACTTTTTTTATACTGCAGATCAAGAAACTTGCGTGACCATTTAGTGAAAGCTGACATTGGCCCTAAATCTGGATTGACACAAACTGCGTTGACCACACATGGCAAGGGAAGTTTCCCTTGCCGATGTTGTGTCAACTGTAAAACGATATGCAAGGGTAGATCATTTGTACACCCGTCAACAGGAGTCTCCTATCCGATACGTTTCCATCTCACATGTAACTCCAACTTTTTTATTTATGTTTTGACCTGCCCATGCAGGTTGTTATATGTGGGAGAAACGTCTACTGATTTGGAGACGCGCCTAAATAACCACCGGTATACTATACGCAAAAAAAGGCAGGACCTGCCTATTCCGAAAACCCTTCACTAATCTCAAAAACTCAGAGAAGGATCTCAAATGTAGGATCATAGATCATGTTCCTATGCCTAGACGTGCGGGCAATAGAGTACTGATGTTGAAAAAGAAGGAGTTATATTGGATATACACTTTGGATTGCTTGAAACCCAACAAGCTTAATATGGATTATAATCCAGGATTGTATTCTTAGGGAAGCGTTTTGCCCTGCAGTGTATTTGTGTATGTGATGTAGTCGTGATCTTGGATGTACATAATGGATTATGAACACAACAAGCTGTACCTTACATTTATTGTTTTCTTTTTTTATTCTCACAGATGGAATGGATGCTGGAGAATGAGGAATGGACATACCCTGCATATGAACACTGCGTCCGCATGCTTATGTTATTTTACATTATTGACAGCATTTATGCTGTATTCCAGGTTGTGCCAAATATATATTATATTCTTGCTGTATACTAGCCTTCAACTACTAAGTGATTTCTACAAGGGGTGCATATTGGAGATGTTTTGTGGGCTTTGTGGAGATAGGCGTGGTGAGTCCCGTCATGTATGCACTTTATTTTTATATGGATATGTCCTCACATGGACCTTATGCACTGTGTATGAATTACAGTTTTTTTAATGTATTTGTAGCACTTTATTTTTTGTTTAACATGATAATTGATGTATATTGCTTTGCTGATCTTTGTATGGAGGGGTTGGACTATATATACCCCATGATGCACTTGTGTTCATTGCTTGAAAATGGCTCTTTGTATGAGCTGAAACGTTGCCTTACCACATGGGTGAATAAACAACCACTTGTTTTTTACTTGGAGTGCTGTCCGGTTTTCCTATATATTGTATGGGGTAAGCAGCTACACCCTTGGACCTAGCACCCGCTAGCTTTTTTGTCCAGTGCCGCCATCGTATTTCATTTTATATATATATATATATATATATATATAAAATCATACTTCTGATATATATGAATGCATATTATGTGGGAAACTACTGTAACACCCCAGAGTTTTGTTACGAAACTCTTTTACCCCGCTACAATCTGTTAGGAGCATTAACATTGTCATCCTGTGTAATTTCACATTATATTCTCACATACTGTATGTGCATTCCAAGCCTTTTAAATGTCCTTTGTTGTCATTCTTCATGTTCACCAGCAGGTGGCAGTAATGTGTTCTGGCAAGGACTTAGCTACAGTTTAGTATTTCTGAACTGGAATAGTTCATTCCAGTTTAACTCCCCCCTCTGTGAGGAGGTGGGGAATGTTCCCACATCCTGCCTCATGGGTGGAGAGGGAAGTTAGCTTAGTGTAGCCCACCCCCTGCTAGGGGTAGGGTGTGCATGCTAGGAGCTCCCAGATTTAGGGATCCAAAGCCAGGATCTTGTCTCGGCTGAGACAATTAATCATCATCCCCAGCCTGAGCCTTGCAGCCTCAGCTGGAAGAAAGCAAGCAGCCACCTCCAGTTACAGGAAGAAGCATACCCTGAGACAATAACTGTGAGTACCGTCCAGAGACCCCAGGACAAGACATATTCCTCCTCAGCTAGTCAGTCCCAAGACAGCAGAAGATAGTAAGTGCAGAAGCCAAATTCCTCCCATATTACAGAGCAACAAGCAGACGTCCCTTTCCTGCAAAAGCTCCAGGCACATGAGAGAGCAGAAGATAGATTCCTGCCACACATTGCCAATACCTGCTGGGACCAAAGACTATTGCTGCACCTTGTTTGGATGAAAGTTGCAACTAGTAAAGACAAATTTGAACTTTACCCAAGGTCTGGATCTCGATTACTGCTGCAATTACCTCTATTACTCCTACTAGCACCACACTCATTGCAAGTGAGTCAGGATCCAGGAGTCCAGCCGTACCAAGGTAGGAGACACCATTGATACTATTGCCATTACCACACAGAGACATTACACCACTCTGGCATTCCTAACCTGGTACGTGAGTTACAACACCTTAAAGGGCCATGTGACTGTACCCTGCGCACGCTGCAATTGGCGTCACAAACAAAACTATAAACTATCACCTACACATGACTCTGCCATTGCATAATTGGGCGTCAGTGTGCATACCCCGTCCAGCTCACCGCACTACTACTAAGGTTTTTTGCCATAATATATGACCAGTAAGTTGACATGAAGCTCTGTAGCCCAGTGGTTAAGGTTCTTGACTTTAATGTAGAAGGCTGTTAGTTTGAATCCCAGCATAACCATTTCAAAAATAGAGGCTAAATAAAAAACTTAAATAGACACACCAGCCTTTTTAATTTGTGTAACTATTATTTTTTGTTGGGGAAGGTGGCAACTCTAACAGTACCCTTGCTCCCCGGTGACCCCCATAACTTTTTTTATAGTTATGTCTACAGACGTGTGGGGGCTAATTTGAGGGAAATCTGTCTTTTTTTTACAATACCATTTTGGGATGTGTATGACTTGATCACTTTTTATTCAATTTTCTTGAAAGATAAAGTGATGAAAAAATGGCAAATCAGCCTTTTTTATTTTTAAACAACATGGGTGTTTTCGCATGCGACGATGCCCATAATTTTATCCTTTTTTTGTTCATTTTGGGGGAAAGTGGGGTGATTTAACTTTTAAAGTTTTTTTAATATTTAAAAAAAAAACTTTTTTTATTACTTTTCATCAAATTGCAACTTATACAGAATAATGGAAATTGCTCCATTATTCTCTATAGAAATCACTATATCACAGTTTAGTGCTGCCACCTAGTGGCCTGAACTGGAATATACTAACAATGAGCCTGGAAGCCTAGTAAAGGCTCATTTTTAGAACAGGGTGCTTCCCTGATCTCCGCTGGGGGAAGGCGCGTCTGAGCAGGAAGCGCTTCCGTTTTTTAATACTCTCAGATGCCATGGTGATATTTGACAAATGCCACAAGGGGGCCCACTTAGATTTATCGCCCAAGGGCCCACATGAACCTGAAGCCAGCCCTGGTCCTCTGTCTCATCTTCCTCATCGCCCTGTAGCTCCTCTGGCTGCTCCTGCCCCTTCTCTCCTGTCACCTCAGTAGAAAAACCACCCATTTCGCTACACATTGCCTGTGCTCCAATGTCCTCCTCCCGCTCCTCCTCCTCTTCCAATTCAGCCCCCACAAGGCTCATGTGCCCGTGAGATCTCGGCACCATGTCTCTAGTCCCCTGACCAGCCATTGTTACCACCATCTGTTCCAGGATATGAATTAGTTGAATGACGTTGTTCATCCCGTAGTCCTGGCGACTGACAAATAACGTAGCATCCTCAAAGGGCCTGAGCAAACGGAAGGTGTCACGCATGAGCTGCCACTGGCTGACATCAAAGTTACACAGGGGAGTACTCCTATCTGCTTGCATCATCAACAAATTGTTTATGGCCTTTCTCTGTTTGTATAGTCGGTCCAACATATGGAGGGTGGAATTCCAATGGGAGGAAAGTCGCATATATGCCTACCTGTATGTTGGGGATGCCGTTCTGCCGCTGCACTTTATTGTGACGCTGCATATGTTGAAGCAGGGCCGTGGTGCTAACATTGGCACCCTAGCCACGCTTCACCTTCTGCCCATATATTCCACATATGGCCATCTAACCTCCTTCTGCGGCTTAGCAAAACACTGCCACACCGCTGAGTAGGTGATTTTCGCCCCAACAGTACACATTGACAGCGTTTAGGCTGTTAACACAGCGGATCCGGGCCGGCTCTTACTGGGAGCAGGCAGATATGCGGGCGGGTGCCTGTCTCCCTATGGTCCAGGCCAGGTTTTGCAGGGAAGGGTTAAAACCAGACCAGCAACAAGGGTGTGGTGCTCAATGTGGAGCTTCTGGGTTCTCTGGCTGGGAGAGTGAGAAGTGGAGGTGAGCTGGGCTGTGTGCTGAGGCCTGTAAATGTGTGTGCAGGAACCCGCAGCTGAAGTCAGGAGGGACCCGTGTTCCGTGGCAAGAAGCCGGACCCAGGGACTTACTTCACCAAGGAGAAAAAGGTGACATTACTCCTGGCTTTAAATAGACTTTGCTTTGTGTGATGGAAAGAGGCCTCAAGTAGCCTGCAGCAGGGACTTGCTGTGTTTGAACTATTATTTTTCTGTTGTGTGTGACCACCCTCCCTATGAACTGCACCGTTTTTCACTTGTATGCACCGTGTGAATAAACAAAGCATCGTGTTTTACACCAAGTCCGGTCTGTGTTGCCTCTATACTGCACTCGCTACCACTGCCTACCAGAGCGGATCCCCACAGTTCTGAAATAGGACACTGAACGCTTTTACCACATAAAACTTCAGAAGCGAAATGCATATATATTTTTCCTTTTTGTGCTGAAATAGGCCACTAAACTCTTCATACACAAATAACTGCAGAAGTGAAATGCGTATATATTTTTCTTTGTCCACAGATATAAGCCACTAAAGACTTTTCAACATAGTACTTGCACCCCAATAACAAGAACAAATTGCTAGAATGCCAGGGCTGTATAATGGCTATTTGGATCCACAAATAATGTTTCCCTGCACTTGTAAATCGCTTTTTTTAATTCACAACAAGGTTTTTCTAGCACTGTCCAAAGCGACTTCAGACGTCTCTCCCTGCACTAAGATGCTGTGAAATGATTACTCCCTATCCTTTCCCTGCACTTTTTTACAATTAGGTTTTTCCAATTGCTTTCCCTAGTGCCTTCTCACATCTGTCCCTGCACTCTGAACGCTGGAAAATGTCTGACTCTAAGATGGCCGCTGTATTTATAGGGCTGTGGCATCACAGGGCTGTCTGGCTGCTGATTGGCTGCATGCATGGCATTATGGGTCAGCCCGCCTTCTCAGAGTTCCATGCCCCATGTCCTCACATGTGTAGCCGCCATTTTAGGAAAAATTGGGATTCGTTACTACGAAGCACGAGGAAATTTGCATTAGTTGCGAATCAAACTTTTCCTGAAATTCGGATCGAATTCCACTTTGTCTGATTCGATTCGCTCATCTCTACTCATTTGCAGGCAAATCAACTATTTTTTTGCAATTGATAAATACGGATAATATTAATAAAGGTATGTTTTTTATTGTGTTAGATGACACTATATAGCCTTGACTTGGCTTACATATATTAAGATTAGCGGACATTCCCTTTTACTGATTTCATACATCCTATGGACCAGAACAGAAAAAGCCACAAGCGTGCACAGCCACCACTGCATTCATTCACTGCCTCAGTTATCACAATTGGATGGGCCACCATTCTCCCAACAGGTGAGGATCCCAGGCAGAGCTCCCTTGAGTTGCTATGGGTAGTACTTTTTCTTTTGCTAGTTTTTATACCGAAGTTCCATTGACATCACAAGTATGTACTCTGTGCGGTGGTTTAGGAATAATCACAAAGACAATAACCACTCGCCGATTTTGCAGACAATTGATGGATTACCACAAACTGCCATAAACCACATAATTACTTGTATGCTGATTGATGTCAGCAAAATAATTACGCCCTGGTTGACTTTTAATCTGCAATTACTGTATTCTGTATGAAATTTATGACGTGCAGAATGCTTCTTCTGACCCTCGGCTCATTTGAACAAAATGCAGATGTAGCAGAGCTGGTTTGTCATTTAGCTCTTTGACAATGGAATCTAATTTAGAAGCATATACCAGTAACCAAGTAATGGCAGAGGTTATGTTGGGCAAATATGATGGTCTGCAGGTGAATTTTTACCAGAAGAAATAAAGAAACACTAAACCTAAAAATACTTTTGTAATTGTGTGTAGTTAAAAATTTGGTATAATCACTGAGTTATTCAATAAAATGTATCTGTATAGCGCCACCTACTGTTTGCTATTTTTTTCATATTTCTGTCCACATTGCTGAAGTGGTCGCACATGGCACTATATACTGTTAGAAACTGAGACAGTTACAAGGAGAGGGCTGCAGCAGATAGGATACGCCCTCTGAGCTGACACACCTCCCTGAGTGCGGACAAGCCCCCTGAGCTGCCAGCTTGAAATAAATCCAGCACAGCAATTGAAGCAAAGAATGGGGAGATCTCTGGATCCATGTGAGGTACAGGGCCGGTTCTCACGATTGTCATGTACTAAATAATGTATGTTTTTTGTTTTTTTTACCTTAATCATAGGATAACCCCTTTAACTTTTGTTGCCTCTTATTGCAAACAGAACAGTGGAGGAGAGTTCCTGCTATAGCCAGTTATGTTACAGTCAGACAAAGCAATGTTAGGAGGAGGTGGTAGTTCACCTGGGACATGTGAAGAATTCTCTATATATTTCTTACAGTTGTTATTTCAGTATGAAACAAATCAGGATCCATGGAACAAAAGAGACTGAGGAATATTGTGCTGTAGCCAGGTTTGGGGTGGCCCCAATGCTAGTCTTGGTCCCAGGGATGCAGCCATGGTATAACCACCTGCTCTCTGGAAGGAATAGTAAGTAAAGATAGGTAAAGTTATGACAAATTTGATTTGCCTGCTTCGCCGAACTTTATCAAGAACTTAGATTTGTTACGAATTACTTTGTCACGAATCTGGCTTCACTGTATGGTGCTGGCGCTATGACAGATGCTGAATTCAACGCTGATCGCGGCATCTGAGACACATATACTCGTGCTCAGGGGTTAATAAAACATATATATACTCACCTCACCAATTTCATCGGGGAGAAGCCGTCTGCATATATGGAGTCAGCGCTTGGGGACACCCCAGTGTATTTAAATCTAATTTCTGAAAAGTTTCTGCTGGTGTTTGAACTCCCAATTTTGTACATTAGAGGCGAGAACCTTATCCACTCAGCTATAAAGCTGAATGCTAAACTGTGTCAGAAAAACCTCATAGTTGTTTCTGATGTAGTGTAGATTCCTATTCAGCTGAAGACTTATTTAATATTTTTGTGCAGTTTAACATGTAGCTGTATAGTGTTAACATCCTTGCCTCTAATGTACAAGGTTGGGAGTTTGAATCCCGGCAGAAACATTTCAGAAATAGAGATAGAATTTATAGATAAAATTAAGAGGGGCACTCTCTACAGATGGGATCACACATAGACCATATAATTAGTTAACAATATCAAATTTAATATCTTCACTGCAAGATGACAAAATGACAATAATAGGCAATCCCTAAAATATTAAAACATTGACACTCCCAATAAAACCACATCAATCAATAAAATACATTTCTAAAATCAATATTGGTATGAAGGGAAAGCAGTTAGTAAATAGTCCACTATATATATCTCCTTTTCAGGGATAATAGGTCCTCAATTGCAAAAAAGATGGTGTTCAGTTCCTTAATTATTTTAAAGTGCACTAGTGCCGTTCCTTGATAAAAATATATATATACAGTCTGAGCAGCCCAGTATGTTGTTATCCTGATAGTATTTCAGTATTATGAGTCAATTTTCTCTGGGTCCGTTGCTCTAATATACTGTATGTATCAGCCAGCCGGCTGTGAGATGCGCTAATTATATCCGAAGCTAGGTATAGATTTTGCTTACCAGGTTCTCCTCGCCCGCCTCCTGATGCTCAGCGTCTCTTACCGGACTCTCGCTCCACGGCGTCCTCCGTTGCCCTGCTTCTCACACTTCACGCAGCGTCCCACGTGGTGACGAAGCTGGCGTCGGCACGGTGTATCATGTAACGGAGCTCCCCCTGCTGGTCAGCTGGTTGTACTTGCCGGAGGTTTAGATCGGGCTTGGATTATTCCTTAGACAGGCCTGTCATATTATCGATCAAATGTTCTTTATGTAAACATCGGATATTTGCGCTCACTTCCTGGGACCACAATGTACAAGGTTGGGAGTTTGAATCCCGGCAGAAACATTTCAGAAATAGAGATAAAATTAATATATTAATTTTTTTTTAGTAATTGTAAAAAATGTATGGCACAAAGTAAATGTATAATTATAAAAATAATAACATATATATATATATATATATATATATATATATATATACACACACACAGTACAGACCAAAAGTTTGGACATACCTTCTCATTCAAAGAGTTTTCTTTATTTTCATGACTATGAAGGCATCAAAACTATGAATTAACACATGTGGAATTATATACATAACAAAAAAGTGTAAATCAACTTAAAATATGTCATATTCTAGGTTCTTCAAAGTAGCCACCTTTTGCTTTGATTACTGCTTTACACGCTCTTGGCATTCTCTTGATGAGCTTCAAGAGGTAGTCACCTGAAATGGTCTTCCAAAAGTCTTAAAGGAGTTCCCAGAGATGCTTAGCACTTGTTGGCCCTTTTGCCTTCACTCTGCGGTCCAGCTCACCTCAAACCATCTCGATTGGGTTCAGGTCTGGTGACTGTGGAGGCCAGGTCATCTGGCACAGCACCCCATCACTCTCCTTCATGGTCAAATAGCCCTTACTTTCAAAGTTTTCCCAATTTTTCAGACTGACTGACCTTAATTTCTTAAAGTAATGATGGTCACTCGGTTTTCTTTACTTAGAATTTGTATAGCAAGAAAAAAGCAGCTAACAGTCTATTCAGTAGGACTATCAGCTGTGTATCCACCTGACTTCTCCTCAATGCAACTGATGGTCCCAACCCCATTTATAAGGCAAGAAATCCCACTTATTAAACCTGACAGGGCACACCTGTGAAGTGAAAACCATTTCAGATGACTACCTCTTAAAGCTCATCAAGAGAATGCCAAGAGTGTGCAAAGCAGTAATCAAAGCAAAAGGTGGCTACTTTGAAGAACCTAGAATATGACATATTTTCAGTTGTTTCACACTTTTTTGTTATGTATATAATTCCACATGTGTTAATTAATAGTTTTGATGCCTTCAGTGTGAATCTACAATTTTCATAGTCATGAAAATAAAGAAAACTTTTTGAATGAGAAGGTGTGTCCAAACTTTTGGTCTGTACTGTATATACATAGATAAAATCATACTTCTGATATACAGTACAGACCAAAAGTTTGGACACACCTTCTCATTCAAAGAGTTTTCTTTATTTTCATGACTATGAAAATTGTAGATTCACACTGAAGGCATCAAAAATATTATGAATTATATACCTAACAAAAAAGTGTGAAACAACTGAAAATATGTCATATTCTAGGTTCTTCAAAGTAGCCACCTTTTGCTTTGATTACTGCTTTGCACACTCTTGTCATTCTCTTGATGAGCTTCAAGAGGTAGTCACCTGAAATGGTTTTCACTTCACAGGTGTGCCCTGTCAGGTTTAATAAGTGGGATTTCTTGCCTTATAAATGGGTTTGGGACCATCAGTTGCGTTGTGGAGAAGTCAGGTGGATACACAGCTGATAGTCCTACTGAATAGACTGTTAGAATTTGTATTATGGCAAGAAAAAAAAGCAGCTAAGTAAAGAAAAACGAGTGGCCATCATTACTTTAAGAAATGAAGGTCAGTAAGTCTGAAAAATTGGGAAAACTTTGAAAGTGTCCCCAAGTGCAGTCACAAAAACCTTAAAGCGCTACAAAGAAACTGGCTCACATGCGGACTGCCCCAGGAAAGGAAGACCAAGAGTCACCTCTGCTGCGGAGGATAAGTTCATCCGAGTCACCAGCCTCAGAAATCACAGGTTAACAGCAGCTCAGATTAGAGACCAGGTCAATGCCACACAGAGTTCTAGCAGCAGACACATCTCTAGAACAACTGTTAAGAGGAGACTGTGTGAATCAGGCCTTCATGGTAGAATATCTGCTAGGAAACCACTGCTAAGGACAGGCAACAAGCAGAAGAGACTTGTTTGGGCTAAAGAACACAAGGAATGGACATTAGACCAGTGGAAATCTGTCCTTTGGTCTGATGAGTCCAAATTTGAGATCTTTGGTTCCAACCACCGTGTCTTTGTGCGACGCAGAAAAGGTGAACGGATGGACTCTACATGCCTGGTTCCCACCTTGAAGCATGGAGGAGGAGGTGTGATGTGTGGGGGTGCTTTGCTGGTGACACTGTTGGGGATGTATTCAAAATTGAAGGCATACTGAACCAGCATGGCTACCACAGCATCTTGCAGCGGCATGCTATTCCATCCGATTTGCGTTTAGCTGGACCATCATTTATTTTTCAACAGGAAAATGACCCCAAACGCACCTCCAGGCTGTGTAAGGGCTATTTGATCATGAAGGAGAGTGATGGGGTGCTGCGCCAGATGACCTGGCCTCCACAGTCACTGGACCTGAATCCAATCGAGATGGTTTGGGGTGAGCTGGACCGTAGAGTGAAGGCAAAAGGGCCAACAAGTGCTAAGCATCTCTGGGAACTCCTTTAAGACTGTTGGAAGACCATTTCAGGTGACTACCTCTTGAAGCTCATCAAGAGACTGCCAAGAGTGTGCAAAGCAGTACTCAAAGAAAAAGGTGACTACTTTGAAGAACCTAGAATATGACATATTTTCAGTTGTTTCACACTTTTTTGATATGTATATAATTCCACATGTGTTAATTCATAGTTTTGATGCCTTCAGTGTGAATCTACAATTTTCATAGTCATGATAATAAAGAAAACTCTTTGAATGAGAAGGTGTGTCCAAACTTTTGGTCTGTACTGTATATGAATGCATAATATTTGGGAAACTACTACTGATGTTTTTAGCCATAATATATATACATATATTATAATATACACTGAAAAAAAATATAAACGCAACACTTTCAGTTTTGCTCCCATTTTGCATGAGCTGAACTCAAAGAACTTAAACATTTTCTACATACACAAAAGACCCATTACTCTCAAATATTGTTCACAAATCTGTCTAAATCTGTGTTAGGCTACTTTCACACTTGCGTTCGGTGCGGATCAGTCTGGTATCTGCACAGACGGATCCGCACCTATAATGAAAACGATGGTATCTGTTCAGAACGGATCCGTCTGCATAACAGCTTTTTCAGAGCTGAGTTTTCAAGATCGTGAAAACTCAGATCCGACAGTATATTCTAACAAAGAGGCTGTCCCATGGTGATGGGGATGCTTCAAGTTAGAATACACTAAGAACTGTGTACATAACTGCCCCCTGCTGCCTGGCACCACCCGATCTCTTACAGGAGGCTGTGATCCGCACAATTAACCCCTCAGGTGCCGCACCTGAGGGGTTAATTGTGTGGATCTCAGCCCCCTGATCGGGTGCTGCCAGGCAGCAGGGGCCAGACCCCCCTCCCTCCCCAGTATTAAAAGCATTGGGGGCCAGTGCGGCCCCCCTCCCTCCCTCCCCGGTATTAGCAGTGGTGGCCAGTGCATCGCACAGACCTGTCACTTACCAGTAGGAGCGCAATCGAGGCGGAACAGAGCCAAACTGATGCATTCTGAATGGATCCGCATCCATTCAGAATGCATTGCGGATGTATGGATCCGTTCGGGGCCGCTTGTGAGAGCCTTCAAACGGATCTCACAAGCGGAACCCCAAACGCAAGTGTGAAAGTAGCCTTAGTGAGCACTTCTTCTTTGCAGAGATAATCCATCTCACCTCACAGGTATTGCATGTCAAGGTGCTGATTAGACAGCATGGATATTGCACAGGTGTGCCTTAGACTTCCCACAATAAAAGTCCACTCTGAAATGTTGCCACAGATGTCGCAACGTTTGAGGGAGCGTGCAATTGGCATGCTGACTGCAGGAATGCCTACCAGAGCTGTTGCCCATGCAATGAATGTTCATTTCTCTACCATAAGCTGTCTCCGAAGGCGTTTCAGAGAATTTGGCAGTACATCTAACCGGCCTCACAACCGCTGACCACGTGTAACCACACAAGCCCAGGACCTCCACATCCAGCATGTTCACCTACATTATCATCTGAGACCAGCCACCCGGACAGCTGCAGCAACAATCGGTTAGCATAACCAAAGAGTTTCTGCACAAACTGTCAGAAATCGTCTCAGGGAAGCTCATCTGCATGCTCGTCGTCCTCATAGGGGTCTGGACCTGACTGCAGTTCGTCGTCATAACCGACTTGAGTGGGCAAATGC
Source organism: Bufo gargarizans (assembly GCF_014858855.1). NCBI lineage: Eukaryota > Metazoa > Chordata > Amphibia > Anura > Bufonidae > Bufo > Bufo gargarizans. The sequence continues at coordinate 61,932,463 of NC_058080.1, read as the reverse complement.
TCACATTCGATGGTGTCTGGCATGTTGGAGGCGTTCTGTTCACGGATGAGTCCCGGTTTTCATGTGGGCGAGCGGTTTGCTGACGTCAATGTTGTGGATCGAGTGGCCCATTGTGGCGGTGGGGTTATGGTATGGGCAGGCGTATGTTATGGACAACGAACACAGGTGCATTTTATTGATGGCATTTTGAATGCACAGAGATACCGTGACGAGATCCTGAGGCCCATTGTTGTGCCATTCATCCACGACCATCACCTCATGTTGCAGCATGATTATGATGGCCCCATATTGCAAGGATCTGTACACAATTCCTGGAAGCTGAAAACATCCCAGTTCTTGCATTGCCAGCATACTCACCGGACATGTCACCCATTGAGCATGTTTGGGATGCTCTGGATCAGCGTATACGACAGCGTGTTCCAGTTCCTGCCAAAATTCTGCAACTTCGCACAGCTATTGAAGAGGAGTCAACCAACATTCCACAGGCCACAATCAACAACCTGATCAACTCTATACGACGGAGATGTGCTGTACTGCGTGAGGCAAATAAAGGCCACACCAGAGACTGATTTTCTGCCCCCCCTCCCCCTCAGTAAGGCAAAACTGTGCACATTTCAGCGTGGCCTTTTATTGTGGGCAGTCTAAGGCACACCTGTACAATATTCATGCTGTCTAATCAGCACCTTGATATGCCACACCTGTGAGGTGGGATGGATTATCTCAGCAAAGGAGAAGTGCTCACTAACACAGATTTAGACAGATTTGTGAACAATATTTGAGAGTAATGGGTCTTTTGTGTATGTAGAAAATGTTTCAGATCTTTGAGTTCAGCTCATGCAAAATAGAAGCAAAACTGAAAGTGTTGCATTTATATTTTTGCTCAGTATATTATATATTCTAAATATATAATAATATATGTAAATATATTATGGCTAAAAACTTATATATATATATATATGTTTCTGCTAGGCTTCAAACTCCCAACCTTGCACATTAGATGCAAGGACATTAACCACTACACTATTCAGCTACATGTTGTTAACCTGCACAGAAATATAAAATAAGTATTCTGCTGAAAATGAGGTTTTTCTGACACCGTTTAGCATTCAGCTTTATAGCTGAGTGGATTAGGTCGAACTGGTTTTCAGTCGAGCATGCTCGATCAACACTAGTTACCACGAAGTGTGGGGAAATTCGGCTTCATGGCAAATCTAATTTTTCTTGTAAATTGGATCAACGTCCACTTTGGATACTTCAATTTGCTCAACATTAATGGTAAGGACTGGTGCAGAGAGTCAGGGTCTGCAGTAAACCAGTGTGCTTCTTTACTAGAGGAATTCAAGTGCAAAACAATACAGGCAAGGCACTGAGCTGGCTTCTCCGGTCTCCTCCCTAAGAAGAAGGTTTCATGCTGAGGAAAGGCCTGAGCTAGATGTCCATCTATCTTTTAGAAGGCTGGTTCCCCAGCCAAAGGGCTGTTGGCCCAGGGTCTGTGGCTCGGTTGTACTGCTGGTTCCCTGGTCTAAGGCCTGGTGACCCAGGTTCTGTTGCTGGGCATCCCCATCTCAGGTTCTTCATCTGGTTACTTTTGCAGTCTGGCAGAGTCTCTTCTACTGAACACTGGTCCCTGTCTGCAGACAACTAGGGTCTCTAACTGCTTTCCTTATATACAGTTTCTAAAAATGAATCAGAACTTTCTAGTGGGAGGGGTGGAGTGGAGAATAACAGCCTAAACAGAAACAATGCTGCAATTTCAGTCTGTCATAGACTTGTATAGCATTTCGATACATGTCTATGGGAATGACTAAGAAGTTTTCCCAGACATAAACAAATCTTCAGACATAAACAGCAGAGATAACCAGACAGTGAAAAGGTCATTGTGTCTGTATTTTCCCCTCCAAAACTTTGCATAATCCCTTAAAGTAATTGTGAATATTTCTAACTTCTTGGTGCCTAGACAGTCCCACAGTCTCTCAGTATTATCCGGCTTTGGATTAGGGCTCATGCACCAGAAAGTTTGCCCGTCGTCCCCGTATTGCGGCAGCAAACAGCGGGTCCGCAATATATGGGCACCGGCCGTGTGCGCAGTGTGTCACAGATGCGGACCCTTTCACTTGAATGGGTCTGAAATCCGAAAGATATGGAGCAGAGGCATGCAGCGGAAGTGCTTCTGTGGCATTTCAGTCCATGCCTTCGCACCACAAAAAATAGAACATGCTCTACTTTTTTTGCGGTGTGGACAGATCAATGACCCACATTCAAGTTGAATGGGTCTGCATCCGTCAGTGCCAGCCACACGGACGGTGCCCGTGTATTGGGAACCGCAATTTGCGTTCCCCAATGCACGGCACAGGCGGCACACATTCGTGTGCATGAGCCCTTAACCATTTCCACAGTACAGTGCACATATAGTGCAACAGCAATGCAAATGAATATAATATATTTAATGAACATATAAAATGCAGTTTAACAATATAACACAGTATAAGTGTAAAAACGGCATAAATTACAGTGCAAGTTAACTCCTCCAAGTGCACCAAATGAATGAGTTGATGGCATTTGCGTAGTAGCAATAAGGGCAAATGTCCACAAATCCGGATCTGGATGTCATAGACTTCTGTGTTCATCATGATGTGGAAACTGCCGGCTGCTCGTGTTGAGCTCCCATAGAAAATAATGGATGTCATACGGAGATGGCTAAACGGATTTAAAAGGAGCACAACGGATGCTCAAAATAAAGGTTCAGTTTTTTTCTGTTTTTATTTCTTTTTGTTTTGTTCTGACGGATCAGAAGAATGGAAAACAAAACGGTGATGTGAACCTATGCTTACCTTTTGCAAAGTCTGGAAGTTTTTAACTCTTTCAGTCGCAGAGAACACAGCTTAATGGGATGTAGTGCATCTAAAACATGACAGTTGCTTTTACCTTCACTGTATCAACCTAGAATGAAAACAAGGTAAACTAGATGGATTGATGTCCTCTTTCAACCTTACAGATTGTGCAATTATGTAACAATGGATCAGAGCAGGGTCCATTTGCATGCTATGTTTGGAAAGTGTCAACATTCTTATATATCGTATCTGTGCACTAATTCAATGTCAGTAGCAGAATGGATATTCAGTGTACATAAATGATTCTATCAGGATGACTGCGTACAACAAGAAGATAATAATCGCCTACCACGCCGTTCAGTCCATAGGGATAAATGCATTGTTGGTTACCAAGCAACTACTACGGATAAACAGTTAAAGCCTCACAATGCAGTGGCAGTGGGTGGTAGATGAGTAGATTATCAAGTAGATTATGCAATATATGTTCTGCAAAATATACTTTCACTGCAAGGCTACACGTTATAGTGACAGCCTCATCTTTGCATCCAGGAGTGATTGCAGATGGCAATGCAAGCTAAAGCCCCATTCTGACCCATTCATTTTAAGTGAGCCGCAAAATATATGTGGACAGCACACAGTATGCTGTCTGCATCTGTATGTACGTTCTGCTGCCATGCAAAAAAGATGGAGCATGTCCTATTCTTGTCAATTTTGAGGACAAGAATAGGCATCGTTACACCAGGTCCCGCGAAAAGTGTGGGATGCACAAAGACTGCACCCTTATTTTTTGCAGACCCACAATTTGTGGACTGCAAAATGGATACTGTTGTTTAAATGCCCTTTAATCCAACGCTGGAGAAAATGGGGTGTTACCAGTGGAGCCCAATCAGTGATACACTCTATTTTAATTTTATTATAATTTTTTTTACTATTTTGCTGTATTATTTATAAAAACCTCTGTTTTGAGTCATATTAATATACAGTATATGTTCTTCTACGCCCTTCTTTGGAAGTTAGAAACATTTCAGTCATATGCAACAGAATGGGGACCTTTACAGTAGACCTCCCCCAAGCATGGCCAAACCCAAAGTATTCATACTTAAAGGCTATGTACAGCTTCAGAACCCAATTTTTTTTATGATTGCATTTTACAGTACTCATTTTGGGCTAAAAATCATTTTTTAATTTAAGCCGTTCTTTCACAAAGGGTTAACTCAACTGTTTGCCGTGGGAATCTTACTTTTTACTTTTACTTTGAGCTGATCACATAATAAACCTTATCTCTAAATTACTAAGAGGTCATAAACACTTATTTAAGCCACATTATTTAAGCAACATTATTATCAGTAAGATAAGACCTGAGTTATAATGAGTGTTTATAAGGTCAGAGATCATAGAAAAAGAGCCGTCAGATTAGCTTGCTGACGGAACAGAGAGAAAATCCAGATTCCTATATTAGAGCATCTCAGCCCTGTACAGAATAAAGGGCTTGTAACAGAGACCAATTAAAAAAATGATTTTTAGCTCAAAATGAGTACAATGCAATAATAATACAAATCCCCCTAAAGGTGTACATGGCCTTTAACTGATCCCCGCTACTGGGTTCTAGCTCCATTGCTTCCTCTTGATTGCCACAGGTTTCAGGTCTTCCCATGTCAACATTCCATTTGGTGTGGGTCACCCATATGTCATGTGACCTAGTGACATAATGCATGGGTGACACATCACGCTGCATCCAATCATTGCAGCGGCCACATGACCTGCAGCAAATGGAATGTTGATGTGGGAAGACCTGAGACCTGCAGTGACAGAGTGAACTAGCCGGAACCAAGGTAAGTATAATTTCTACTGCAAGTCCAACTACATTGGCGAGCCTTCAGAAAAGGTTCATTTCAGGGCCCCTATTCTTGTGATCAATGTGGGTCCAAGCAATCAGACCTACACAATCTAATAATTATCCCCTATCCTGTGAATATAGGTTATAACCAGAATATGTCCTTATTTAATTTTGTCAGAGCTATGAAATTGTTACAAGCTCCATAACCATAATTGTTATAACATAAACCTAGGGTTGAAATATACAAACTTCAGGCAACACTTCAGGTTCACTTCCAAGGAATTGGTGGGAAAAAGCACGGGGGAGGAAGAAGAAGGATGCTCACTTGACACTGAGAGGAAGTGGGGGAGGGCTTGCCCTGAATTGCTCACAGGATGACAAACAGATTAGAACATCATTCTGTGTTGGGCTGCGAATGAGGGTGGATGGGTGTAGCAGGGTCTGACAGAAAAGGATCTTAGGGACAGTGAACAGTCACAATCAAGCTTCTACTGTTAGAAACAGTGAACAAAAAGGCTAGGAAGGAGAAGAAAAGTCAGGGTAAGCTGTCAGCCAGTAGTAATGGAAGAACATCGGCCGGGACGGTTCGCGAACGCGATCAAATGTTCGCTAACCGCAAGTTCGCGGCGGGCCCCATTCACTTTAATGGCAGGAGAACCTGAAAAACCTTCAGCTCATATTTGCAGCCACCAAATACTTACAAGAAGTCCACAAATCATCCCACAAGATAGACAGTGACATACCAGAGGGGGATCAATGGCAAAAATTCCCACAAAAAATATGTATTTTAATCAGGGGCCATTTTTATGTGTCGTAAATTAAAACTCTCAAGAATGTGCCATGCTGGAGCCTAGAAGGTTTTTATTTTAGGCCATGGGAGTACAGGCCACAAACATTAGGCATTCACCGGACAGAAAACATCAAGTGATTATGTGGCTGGAGGTATATTAGACAGTCATTAGATATCAATTTTACTGCAGGCCAGTGGAGTACAGGCCCCAATAATTATTCATCCAATGTACAGAAAAGAACAAGCTTTGTCGTCTCATTGTCTGTCCCTAGTAGAGGCCTAAGCATGGCAGGCACGTTCCCCCAGAAGTATCTTGCTGGATGAGCAGCCAATAATACCGCACTTGCATCAACCTTGACAGGATTAGTCTCCAGGTGTAGAGGAATTGTTTTTTGTCGAATGCTTTCTCCATCGCAACACCCCCCACGTCATTGAAAAAACTGAAGACTGTCCGATTCTCTCCTAAGAAAAATAAATAAATTTATTATTAAATTTTATTACGAAATTAATTCCATGTATATTATAAAATTCGGTGTCTCCATGATCAATCTGCATCGTGGGGGTCCCACACGGGTTCTACACACTTCCAAAATAAAGTGGGGCGAATAGATGATGGATGATCGGGACGCTCCATGATCTGCTTTTGAAAGCCGAGGTTCATTTCTGAGACATCTGTGTGGGAATCTGAAGACCATCTCCATCTCCGTGCCCCAGAGGGTGTCCCCCTACTGTGTTAGGAAAAATGTAATTTTTATTATAAAATGTATTATTTTTTTTTATTATAAAATGTATTAAATATAATAAGGATGCCCTCCTTTCCATTCCATGATGATTAGGAACCCCTGCCGAAGAGACTGGGCCCTGGTTGGTTTGAATCGTGATTAAATTCGCAACTCTTCCGGGGTTCAAGCAATCTTGAAACTTTGTCTTCTTCTCATTGTCTGTTGCTAGTAGAGGCCCAAGCATGCCAGGCAGGTTCCCCCAGAAGTATCTTGCTGGATGAGCAGCCAATACCGCACTGTCCCACAGTGATTCTGCTTCAGGTGGAGAGTAAAAATTTTTTAGAATGCTTTCTCCATCGCAACACCACATTGTTGTTGTAACAGAAGACTGGCCGATTCTCTCCTGTCTTATGCAACATTTAATTTTTATTTTATTAAACCAAAACTTTATTAAATGGGTCGATGTTAGCGCCAAGAAGAAGTGCACTCCTTTTACACAGTCGTCAGCTGATTCCACATAGATGTTGTAACTAGGGATGAGCGAACTCGAACTGTATAGTTCGGGTTCGTACCGAATTTTGGGGTGTCCGTGACACGGACCCGAACCCGGACATTTTCGTAAAAGTCCGGGTTCGGGTTCGGTGTTCGTCGCTTTCTTCGCGCTTTTGTGACGCTTTCTTGGCGCTTTTTGAAAGGCTGCAAAGCAGCCAATCAACAAGCGTCATACTACTTGCCCCAAGAGGCCGTCACAGCCATGCCTACTATTGGCATGGCTGTGATTGGCCAGAGCACCATGTGACCCAGCCTCTATTTAAGCTGGAGTCACATAGCGCCGCCCGTCACTCTGCTCTGATTAGCGTAGGGAGAGGTTGCGGCTGCGACAGTAGGGCGAGATTAGGCAGATTAACTCCTCCAAAGGACTTGATTAACTGATCGATCTGCAGCTGTGGATCATTGAGCTGCTGATCCTCAATTGCTCACTGTTTTTAGGCTGCACAGACCGTTTGTCAGTCTCATTTTTCTGGGGTGATCGGCGGCCATTTTGTGTCTTGTGGTGCGCCAGCACAAGCTGCGACCAAGTGCATTTAACCCTCAATGGTGTGGTTGTTTTTTGGCTAAAGCCTACATCAGGGTGAAGCTGTCACACCAAGTGCATTTAACCAGCAATAGTCTGTTCATTTTTTGGCCATATACAAAATCAGGGGCAAGCTGCGCCTGTCACCAAGTGCATTTAACCCTCAATGGTGTGGTTGTTTTTTGGCTAAAGCCTACATCAGGGTGAAGCTGTCACACCAAGTGCATTTAACCAGCAATAGTCTGTTCATTTTTTGGCCATATACAAAATCAGGGGCAAGCTGCGCCTGTCACCAAGTGCATTTAACCCTCAATGGTGTGGTTGTTTTTTGGCTAAAGCCTACATCAGGGTGAAGCTGTCACACCAAGTGCATTTAACCAGCAATAGTCTGTTCATTTTTTGGCCATATACAAAATCAGGGGCAAGCTGCGCCTGTCACCAAGTGCATTTAACCCTCAATGGTGTGGTTGTTTTTTGGCTAAAGCCTACATCAGGGTGAAGCTGTCACACCAAGTGCATTTAACCAGCAATAGTCTGTTCATTTTTTGGCCATATCCCAGTCTAATTCTGTCACTAAATCCATACCGGTCACCCAGCGCCTAAATACTAGGCCTCAAATTTATATCCAGCTAAATCTGTCCCTAGTGCTGTAGCTGGGCGAGTTATTTAGTGTCCGTTCAAGCACATTTCTTGTTCTGGGTTGAAATACAATTCCCAATTTAGCAATTTCATAATTTAGTGGTTCCTGCTATATCAGAGCTATTTGAAATCTATCCCAAAAAGGGTATATAATATTGAAGGTGCACATTGGGTCATTCAGAATAACTTCACACACACCCGCTACTGTGTATTTCCAAGTCTAATTCTGTCACTAAACCCATACCTGTCACCCAGCGCCTAAATACTAGGCCTCAAATTTAAATCCCTCTAAATCTCTCGTTACCCACCGCTGTACTGTTGTTGCTGGGCAAGATATTTAGTGTCCGTCAAAGCACATTTTTTGTTCTGGGTTGAAGTACAATTCCCAATTTAGCAATTTCATAATTTAGTGGTTTCTGCTATATCAGAGCTATTTGAAATCTATCCCTAAAAGGGTATATAATATTGAAGGTGCACATAGGGTCATTCAGAATAACTTCACACACACGCTTCTGTGCATTTCCAAGTCTAATTCTGTCACTAAATCCATACCGGTGACCCAGCGCCTAAATACTAGGCCTCAAATTTAAATCCCTCTAAATCTCTCGTTACCCACCACTGTACTGTTGTTGCTGGGCAAGATATTTAGTGTCCGTCAAAGCACATTTTTTGTTCTGGGTTGAAGTACAATTCCCAATTTAGCAATTTCATAATTTAGTGGTTTCTGCTATATCAGAGCTATTTGAAATCTATCCCTAAAAGGGTATATAATATTGAAGGTGCACATAGGGTCATTCAGAATAACTTCACACACACGCTTCTGTGCATTTCCAAGTCTAATTCTGTCACTAAATCCATACCGGTGACCCAGCGCCTAAATACTAGGCCTCAAATTTAAATCCCTCTAAATCTCTCGTTACCCACCGCTGTACTGTTGTTGCTGGGCAAGATATTTAGTGTCCGTCAAAGCACATTTTTTGTTCTGGGTTGAAGTACAATTCCCAATTTAGCAATTTCATAATTTAGTGGTTTCTGCTATATCAGAGCTATTTGAAATCTATCCCTAAAAGGGTATATAATATTGAAGGTGCACATAGGGTCATTCAGAATAACTTCACACACACGCTTCTGTGCATTTCCAAGTCTAATTCTGTCACTAAATCCATACCGGTGACCCAGCGCCTAAATACTAGGCCTCAAATTTAAATCCCTCTAAATCTCTCGTTACCCACCGCTGTACTGTTGTTGCTGGGCAAGATATTTAGTGTCCGTCAAAGCACATTTTTTGTTCTGGGTTGAAGTACAATTCCCAATTTAGCAATTTCATAATTTAGTGGTTCCTGCTATATCAGAGCTATTTGAAATCTATCCCAAAAAGGGTATATAATATTGAAGGTGCACATTGGGTCATTCAGAATAACTTCACACACACCCGCTACTGTGTATTTCCAAGTCTAATTCTGTCACTAAACCCATACCTGTCACCCAGCGCCTAAATACTAGGCCTCAAATTTAAATCCCTCTAAATCTCTCGTTACCCACCGCTGTACTGTTGTTGCTGGGCAAGATATTTAGTGTCCGTCAAAGCACATTTTTTGTTCTGGGTTGAAGTACAATTCCCAATTTAGCAATTTCATAATTTAGTGGTTTCTGCTATATCAGAGCTATTTGAAATCTATCCCTAAAAGGGTATATAATATTGAAGGTGCACATAGGGTCATTCAGAATAACTTCACACACACGCTTCTGTGCATTTCCAAGTCTAATTCTGTCACTAAATCCATACCGGTGACCCAGCGCCTAAATACTAGGCCTCAAATTTAAATCCCTCTAAATCTCTCGTTACCCACCACTGTACTGTTGTTGCTGGGCAAGATATTTAGTGTCCGTCAAAGCACATTTTTTGTTCTGGGTTGAAGTACAATTCCCAATTTAGCAATTTCATAATTTAGTGGTTCCTGCTATATCAGAGCTATTTGAAATCTATCCCAAAAAGGGTATATAATATTGAAGGTGCACATTGGGTCATTCAGAATAACTTCACACACACCCGCTACTGTGTATTTCCAAGTCTAATTCTGTCACTAAACCCATACCTGTCACCCAGCGCCTAAATACTAGGCCTCAAATTTAAATCCCTCTAAATCTCTCGTTACCGCTGTACTGTTGTAGCTGGGAAAGTTATTTAGTGCCCGTCAAAGCACATTTTTTGTTCTGGGTTGAAGTACAATTCCCAATTTAGCAATTTCATAATTTAGTGGTTCCTGCTATATCAGAGCTATTTGAAATCTATCCCAAAAAGGGTATATAATATTCAAGGTGCACATTGGGTCATTCAGAATAACTTCACACACACGCTTCTGTGCATTTCCAAGTCTAATTCTGTCACTAAATCCATACCGGTCACCCAGCGCCTAAATACTAGGCCTCAAATTTATATCCCGCTGAATTTGAATACAATACATTGGGCCAAATAATATATTTGTTGTTGTGGTGAACCATAACAATGAGAAAAACATCTAGTAAGGGACGCGGACGTGGACATGGTCGTGGTGGTGTTAGTGGACCCTCTGGTGCTGGGAGAGGACGTGGCCGTTCTGCCACATCCACACGTCCTAGTGTACCAACTACCTCAGGTCCCAGTAGCCGCCAGAATTTACAGCGATATATGGTGGGGCCCAATGCCGTTCTAAGGATGGTAAGGCCTGAGCAGGTACAGGCATTAGTCAATTGGGTGGCCGACAGTGGATCCAGCACGTTCACATTATCTCCCACCCAGTCTTCTGCAGAAAGCGCACAGATGGCGCCTGAAAACCAACCCCATCAGTCTGTCACATCACCCCCATGCATACCAGGGAAACTGTCTCAGCCTCAAGTTATGCAGCAGTCTCTTATGCTGTTTGAAGACTCCGCTGGCAGGGTTTCCCAAGGGCATCCACCTAGCCCTTCCCCAGCGGTGAAAGACATAGAATGCACTGACGCACAACCACTTATGTTTCCTGATGATGAGGACATGGGAATACCACCTCAGCATGTCTCTGATGATGACGAAACACAGGTGCCAACTGCTGCGTCTTTCTGCAGTGTGCAGACTGAACAGGAGGTCAGGGATCAAGACTGGGTGGAAGACGATGCAGGGGACGATGAGGTCCTAGACCCCACATGGAATGAAGGTCGTGCCACTGACTTTCACAGTTCGGAGGAAGAGGCAGTGGTGAGACCGAGCCAACAGCGTAGCAAAAGAGGGAGCAGTGGGCAAAAGCAGAACACCCGCCGCCAAGAGACTCCGCCTGCTACTGACCGCCGCCATCTGGGACCGAGCACCCCAAAGGCAGCTTCAAGGAGTTCCCTGGCATGGCACTTCTTCAAACAATGTGCTGACGACAAGACCCGAGTGGTTTGCACGCTGTGCCATCAGAGCCTGAAGCGAGGCATTAACGTTCTGAACCTGAGCACAACCTGCATGACCAGGCACCTGCATGCAAAGCATGAACTGCAGTGGAGTAAACACCTTAAAACCAAGGAAGTCACTCAGGCTCCCCCTGCTACCTCTTCTGCTGCTGCCGCCTCGGCCTATTCTGCTGCTGCCGCCTCGGCCTCTTCCTCCGCCTCTGGAGGAACGTTGGCACCTGCCGCCCAGCAAACAGGGGATGTACCACCAACACCACCACCACCACCTCCGTCACCAAGCGTCTCAACCATGTCACACGCCAGCGTTCAGCTCTCCATCTCACAAACATTTGATAGAAAGCGTAAATTCCCACCTAGCCACCCTCGATCCCTGGCCCTGAATGCCAGCATTTCTAAACTACTGGCCTATGAAATGCTGTCATTTAGGCTGGTGGACACAGACAGCTTCAAACAGCTCATGTCGCTTGCTGTCCCACAGTATGTTGTTCCCAGCCGGCACTACTTCTCCAAGAGAGCCGTGCCTTCCCTGCACAACCAAGTATCCGATAAAATCAAGTGTGCACTGCGCAACGCCATCTGTAGCAAGGTCCACCTAACCACAGATACGTGGACCAGTAAGCACGGCCAGGGACGCTATATCTCCCTAACTGCACACTGGGTAAATGTAGTGGCAGCTGGGCCCCAGGCGGAGAGCTGTTTGGCGCACGTCCTGCCGCCGCCAAGGATCGCAGGGCAACATTCTTTGCCTCCTGTTGCCACCTCCTCCTTCTCGGCTTCCTCCTCCTCTTCTTCCACCTGCTCATCCAGTCAGCCACACACCTTCACCACCAACTTCAGCACAGCCCGGGGTAAACGTCAGCAGGCCATTCTGAAACTCATATGTTTGGGGGACAGGCCCCACACCGCACAGGAGTTGTGGCGGGGTATTGAACAACAGACCGACGAGTGGTTGCTGCCGGTGAGCCTCAAGCCCGGCCTGGTGGTGTGTGATAATGGGCGAAATCTCGTTGCAGCTCTGGGACTAGCCAATTTGACGCACATCCCTTGCTTGGCGCATGTGCTGAATTTGGTGGTGCAGAAGTTCATTCACAACTACCCCGACATGTCAGAGCTGCTGCATAAAGTGCGGGCCGTCTGTTCGCGCTTCCGGCGTTCACATCCTGCCGCTGCTCGCCTGTCTGCGCTACAGCGTAACTTCGGCCTTCCCGCTCACCGCCTCATATGCGACGTGCCCACCAGGTGGAACTCCACCTTGCACATGCTGGACAGACTGTGCGAGCAGCAGCAGGCCATAGTGGAGTTTCAGCTGCAGCACGCACGGGTCAGTCGCACTACAGAACAGCACCACTTCACCACCAATGACTGGGCCTCCATGCGAGACCTGTGTGCCCTGTTGCGCTGTTTCGAGTACTCCACCAACATGGCCAGTGGCGATGACACCGTTATCAGCGTTACAATACCACTTCTATGTCTCCTTGAGAAAACACTTAGGGCGATGATGGAACAGGAGGTGGCCCAGGAGGAGGAGGAGGAGGATGAGGAAGAGGGGTCATTTTTAGCACTTTCAGGCCAGTCTCTTCGAAGTGACTCAGAGGGAGGTTTTTTGCAACAGCAGAGGCCAGGTACAAATGTGGCCAGCCAGGGCCCACTACTGGAGGACGAGGAGGACGAGGATGAGGAGGAGGTGGAGGAGGATGAGGATGAAGCATGGTCACAGCGGGGTGGCACCCAACGCAGCTCGGGTCCATCACTGGTGCGTGGCTGGGGGGAAAGGCAGGACGATGACGATACGCCTCCCACAGAGGACAGCTTGTCCTTACCCCTGGGCAGCCTGGCACACATGAGCGACTACATGCTGCAGTGCCTGCGCAACGACAGCAGAGTTGCCCACATTTTAACCTGTGCGGACTACTGGGTTGCCACCCTGCTGGATCCACGCTACAAAGACAATGTGCCCACCTTACTTCCTGCACTGGAGCGTGATAGGAAGATGCGCGAGTACAAGCGCACGTTGGTAGACGCGCTACTGAGAGCATTCCCAAATGTCACAGGGGAACAAGTGGAAGCCCAAGGCCAAGGCAGAGGAGGAGCAAGAGGTCGCCAAGGCAGCTGTGTCACGGCCAGCTCCTCTGAGGGCAGGGTTAGCATGGCAGAGATGTGGAAAACTTTTGTCAACACGCCACAGCTAACTGCACCACCACCTGATACGCAACGTGTTAGCAGGAGGCAACATTTCACTAACATGGTGGAACAGTACGTGTGCACACCCCTCCACGTACTGACTGATGGTTCGGCCCCATTCAACTTCTGGGTCTCTAAATTGTCCACGTGGCCAGAGCTAGCCTTTTATGCCTTGGAGGTGCTGGCCTGCCCGGCAGCCAGCGTTTTGTCTGAACGTGTATTCAGCACGGCAGGGGGCGTCATTACAGACAAACGCAGCCGCCTGTCTACAGCCAATGTGGACAAGCTGACGTTCATAAAAATGAACCAGGCATGGATCCCACAGGACCTGTCCGTCCCTTGTCCAGATTAGACATTAACTACCTCCCCATAACCATATATTATTGGACTCCAGGGCACTTCCTCATTCAATCCTATTTTTATTTTCATTTTACCATTATATTGCGATGCTACCCAAAGTTGAATGAACCTCTCCTCTGCCTGTGTGCTAGGCCTAAATATATGCCAATGGACTGTTGCAGTGGTGGCTGACATGAAGCCTGATTCTCTGCTATGACATGCAGACTAATTCTCTGCTGACATGAAGCCAGATTGTCTGTTACGGGACCTCTCTCCTCTGCCTGGGTGCTGGGCCTAAATTTATGACAATGGACTGTTGCAGTGGTGGCTGACGTGAAGCCTGATTCTCTGCTATGACATGCAGACTGATTCTCTGCTGACATGAAGCCAGATCGTCTGTTACGGGACCTCTCTGCTCTGCCTGTGTGCTAGGCCTAAATATATGCCAATGGACTGTTGCAGTGGTGGGTGACGTGAAGCCTCATTCTCTGCTATGACATGCAGACTAATTCTCTGCTGACATGAAGACAGATTCTCTGTTACGGGACCTCTCTCCTCTGCCTGTGTGTGTGCTGGGCCTAAATATATGCCAATGGACTGTTGCAGTGGTGGCTGACGTGAAGCCTCATTCTCTGCTATGACATGCAGACTGATTCTCTGCTGACATGAAGCCAGATTCTCTGTTACGGGACCTCTCTCCTCTGCCTGTGTGTGTGCTGGGCCTAAATATATGCCAATGGACTGTTGCAGTGGTGGCTGACGTGAAGCCTCATTCTCTGCTATGACATGCAGACTGATTCTCTGCTGACATGAAGCCAGATTCTCTGTTACGGGACCTCTCTCCTCTGCCTGTGTGCTAGGCCTAAATATATGCCAATGGACTGTTGCAGTGGTGGCTGACGTGAAGCCTCATTCTCTGCTATGACATGCAGACTAATTCTCTGCTGACATGAAGACAGATTCTCTGTTACGGGACCTCTCTCCTCTGCCTGGGTGCCGGGGCCTAAATATCTGAGAATGGACTGTTCCAGTGGTGGGTGACGGGAAGCCAGATTCTCTGCTATGGAACCTCTCTCCAATTGATTTTGGTTAATTTTTATTTATTTAATTTTTATTTTAATTAATTTCCCTATCCACATTTGTTTGCAGGGGATTTACCTACATGTTGCTGCCTTTTGCAGCCCTCTAGCCCTTTCCTGGGCTGTTTTACAGCCGTTTTAGTGCCGAAAAGTTCGGGTCCCCATTGACTTCAATGGGGTTCGGGTTCGGGACGAAGTTCGGATCGGGTTCGGATCCCGAACCCGAACATTTCCGGGATGTTCGGCCGAACTTCTCGAACCCGAACATCCAGGTGTTCGCTCAACTCTAGTTGTAACGTACCGTTTCAGCAGACAAGGGGTTAAAATACGTTTAGGCGATATGCCCCTTTCTGAGAGACAGGCACAGCTACTGCAGAACACCAAACTCCCAAACTGGATACCAAAATAGCACTCCAAACTGGAACCCTCGCGAATAGCTGCCAGCAGACGAACAGGAAAAGCGTACAGTCAGCTTACACTCCTGGCAATCAGTCTCTAACAGCATATAGGGAATCCCCCCAATAACGAGACAAGGCTCCGTCTTGAGGGTCAGCAGTGGTCTCACGTGCTGGCACACCCAGCCTGGTTTTTATTACAGTTGTTGCAAATACAGGTCCGCCCACAGGGTTTTGAAATACAACCAATCAGTAATTTACAACACATACAATGTAAATACAGCAACCAATCGTTCACGACCCCCAGAGGACCAGAAGGGAGACTGCGACACAGGACAGATACAACATATCCCCACAATGCATCATGGTTTCCTCCTCTCTGTGCCAGGAGACAACCGAAGGCAATCCAATTATCTCTCAGGACAAAGGGAGATCACCAATACACATGTGGAGACAACAGGACAGACATCACCATTTAAACACACAATGGCACACCCCCACAGCAAACACAGACATTTAACATATCCCCAGATAGCTCAAGTCTGAGTGCATATCATTAGGTGAATGGCACTCAGAATACACGAATACAATAATATTAGCTATCTGGGTACCCTCACATAACATACAATTTAACCGAACGCATAATAACATAAAATACAATTCTACAGACAGATTTAAGCTGTGCGGCCGGTCTGTCTTCTCCTTTAAAGTTACTATGGGCCATAATCCTGAGGCAAGAGGCTTTTAAACAGCCCTCTCCAAAACCCAGTGGCGAGGTTGGTTTCGCCACACATCTCCCCCCCCAGGGAAGACTAACCAGATACCTGACCTCACGCCGGTCGGTACCTGAGTTAGTCTGGCAGCCCACCCACAACCCAATACTGGACCTGTTGAATTTAGTAGGCTGTCTCTGTCCAGTGAATCCACCAAGGTTATATTGGTAGCTGGTACTCCCGGTCTCTGAGTTGCTCCCTGGCTTGGAGTGGAGGTTGCTTTGTGGGCAGGGATCAGCGGGACTCTGCCCTGGTACCAGCGCTACCATGGAAGAAGCCTGGTTGGAGTCTGGTTGTTGGAGGGGGAAACCGACTGTCTCCCCTTTGGCTAAACAGCCCTGTTGCTGGGGGACAGGAACAACTGTCCCTACCCCCTGTGCTGTAAGTGCAGACACCACGGTCCCATCTGCACTGTTGTGGGGCTTACTGTCTCCCTCTGGTGCGTTAAGCTGCTGCTGGGGAGAGGGGGTAACGAGCTCCTCTCCCATACATACTTCCAGCCGCTGGGGAGGGCGACCGACCGCCTCCGCTCCCACTACAGTGTCCTGCTGCTGGGGAAAGGAGACTGGGCTCTCTATTCCCTGTAGGACACTCTGCCGCTGTGGGACAGGACCGACTGTCTCTGCCCCCTGTAACTCCGCCTGCCGCTGGGGAATGGAGACTGGGCTCCCAATTCCCTGTACATCACACGGCCGCTGGGGAATGGAGACTAGGCTCCCAATTCCCAAAAAATCATGCTGCTGCTGGGGGGCAGGAACAACTACCTCTGCCCCCTGTAACTCAGCCTGCCGCTGGGGAATGGAGACTAGGCTCCCAATTCCCTGCAGGACCGGTGGAGAGACCTCGGTCCCATCTCCACCGGCCACCTGGGGTTCTTCCCAGTAAACATCCACAATATCCTCCCAGCTGAAGGGCTCTGGACCTGGGTCTGACTTCTTGCTGTCCTGCTGAGCCTTCCCAATGGAGTGGAAGAGATCTTGGTAGTCCTGCTCCAGTTCCCACTCCAGGGTTGCTAGGTGAGCCAGGTCTTTCTCTACCTCATGGGGGTCATCCCAATTCTGCCTAGCCTCCCTCTCGTAGAAAATGTCCTGAAGTCTGGACTGTGCAGGGCTCCCGAAGTCAGGCTCTGCAAAGGACTCCCATAACAAGCCAGGACCATCAAACTCCTCTCCCTCTGGCTTGTCATGCTCAGCTGTCCAGGGTATAAACTGTGCCACATACCACCAAAGCGCCTGGTAGGCATCCTCCAGCCATAGCTCCTGCCATACCCGGTGCTCTAGTTCCTTCACCCATTCCTCCAGGGGCTGCTCTCCCAGGAAGGGCATCCGCAGGGCCACTTGCTTCTGCAACCGCTGCTCTTCACTGGGGAGACTCTCACCTCGCTGGTATTGTACATTATCCAGGGCCTGGTACCAGATGCCTTTCCTTAATGCATCCCGGCCATCCAGGTCCTCCTCCTCGTATAACACTGCTGGTTCCATCCTGTTGCTTTTAGGGTTGCTGTACTGGGACATGCGTTGCCCTTAAATTGTAGAATCCACAGAAATGGTGTCTCCTGTAGCTGTCCTTCTGGCTGTAGGAACGATCCCGCTGCTTGCCACCAATGTAACGGACCGTTTCAGCAGACAAGGGGTTAAAATCCGTTTAGGCGATATGCCCCTTTCTGAGAGACAGGCACAGCTACTGCAGAACACCAACCTCCCGAACTGGATACAAAATAGCACTCCAAACTGGAACCTCGCGAATAGCTGCCGGCAGACGAACAGGAAAAGCAGTACAGTCAGCTTACACTCCTGGCAATCAGTCTCTAACAGCATACAGGGAATCCCCCCAATAACGAGACAAGGCTCCGTGTTGAGGGTCAAGCAGTGGTCTGAAGTGCTGGCACACCCAGCCTGGTTTTTATTACAGTTGTTGCAAATACAGGTCCGCCCACAGGGTTTTGAAATACAACCAATCAGTAATTTACAACACATACAATGTAAATACAGCAACCAATCGTTCACGCCCCCAGAGGACCAGAAGGGAGACTGCGACACAGGACAGATACAACATATCCCCACAATGCATCATGGTTTCCTCCTCTCTGTCCCGGAGACAACCAAAGGCAATCCAATTATCTCTCAGGACAAAGGGAGATCACCAATACACATGTGGAGACAACAGGACAGACATCACCATTTAAACACACAATGGCACCCCCCCCCCCCCCCCACAGCAAACACAGACATTTAACATATCCCCAGATAGCTCAAGTCTGAGTGCATATCATTAGGTGAATGGCACTCAGAATACACGAATACAATAATATTAGCTATCTGGGTACCGTCACATAACATACAATTTAACCGAACGCATAATAACATTAAATACAATTCCACAGACAGATTTAAGCTGTGCGGCCGGTCTGTCTTCTCCTTTCAAGTTACTATGGGCCATAATTCTGAGGCAAGAGGCTTTTAAACAGCCCTCTCCAAAACCCAGTGGCGAGGTTGGTTTCGCCACAGATGTCTACAGAACCTGTTCTATTACACACTTATACAAGTAGAGCCCCCAGACAGAGTGGAGAGGGTGTCAGCAGTAAGTTTGTGTTGACGTCACTGATTAATTTGCCCTTTATTCTGATCCGTCAGAACAATAACCCACAGAAAACAGATCCTGTCTTTGGAGCATACTCCTTCACTCAGTCAGCATTTGCTCAGTATTGCTAATGCCAATAAAAATAGGAGTGGATCTAAAACAGAGATGACATATGAATGGAATATTTGCATGTCTTCTGTGTTTTGTACCCACTTCTGTTTTTGTCTACCAAATCATAGGCCAATTCTGATGGGACCATACAGGCCTTACAGCTGCTACACAGACAGGATCTGTTGTGCGTCAAATTTTTTCTTCCTTCTGACAGATCAGAAGAAAGGTCAAGTAAATGATGATGTCAGCCAGGCTGAAAGCCAAAATAGTGGCCCAGTCATGAAGTGGGGAGGGTGTGAACAGCATGTGAAGTCCACAGAGTGTCCCTTTGACAGAGTGGTGAGGTGGAAGCAGCATGAGGAGACCACACAGTGGCCCAATGACAAAGTCTAGAGGTGGTGGCAGCATCAGAAAGCCACAGAGTGGCACAATGACAGTTTGGAGGTGGCAGCAGTATGAGGAGGCCACCTAGTGGCACAATTACAGAGTATGTAGTTGCCAGCAGTATGTGAAGGCCAGTGAGTGGCCAGGTTAGTGTGTCCAATGTTAATTTAGAGATAAGGAAGTTAATGGAAGAGGTGGAAATTTTTATTTCCACCTAAATAATTCACAAAAGATTTTAGCACATATCAGTGCAGCGCTTAACGCCGAATACAAGATTTTTTGCGAACCAAATATTTTAAAAGAGATTTTAGCGCATATCAGTGCAGCGCTTAACGCTGAATACAAGATTTTTTGCCACCCAAATATTTCAAAAGAGATTTTAGCGCATATCAGTGCAGCGCTTAGTGCATAATACAAGATTATTTCTGAAGTGAACGGGACGTAGCAGAGGAAGTAGGTCCGCGCTGGAAGAGAAAGACGCGGACCTCGTGCGGTTTCTGTGCTGCAGAAAAGTCCCCGTAGTGTCCAGTAAGCAATACCGTAGATAGATGCGTAATTCAATCCATACCGCAAAAAGGACTTTCCCACATATAACTGCAGCGCTGAATGATGAATATATCTTGATTTTTGTACAGAAATAGACCACTGAATGCTTTACCTCATATAACTGCAACAGTGAAAGCTGAATATATTTTAATTTTTTTACTGATATACGTCAATAAATGTTTTTTAAGATGTAAGTGTAGCAGCGAATGGTGAATGTGTATTTATTTTTCTACTGCTATACGTGAATAAAGTTTTTTCAAGATACAAGTGCAGCAGCAAATGGTGAATGTATATTTCTTTTTATACTGATATACGTCAATATAGGTTTCTCTACATATAAGTGCACCAGCAAATGGCGAATGTATATTTCTTTTTATACTGCAATACGCCAGTAAAGGCTTTACCAGATATAACTGCAACAGTGAACTGGGAATATATTTTTCATGTAGTACTAAAATACGCCCCTATTCGCTTTCACCAGAATTAACCTGAGAATATATATTTCTTGTTGGACTCAAATAGGCTACTATACGCTTTCAATAGAAATAACTGCAAAAGTGAACTGAAAATAGATTTTTCTTGTTGGACTAAAATAGGCCACTATACGCTTTCAACAGAAATAACTGCAGAAGTGAACTGAAAATGTATTTTTCTTGATGGACTGAAATAAGCCACTATACGCTTTCAACAGAAATAAGTGGAGAAGTGAACTGAGAATATATTTTTCTTTGTTTACTGAAATACGTCCCTATACGCTTTCAACTGAAATAACTGCAAAAGTGAACTAAAAAAAATATATTTCTTCTTGGACTAAAATAGGCCACTAAATGCTTTCACCAGCAGCGCGTATGTATTTTTATTTTTTTAATGAAATACCGCCCTATGCTCTTTCACAAGAAATGACTGCAAATGATTTTAGAGTAAATAACACCCCCGCTTCAATCAATTTTTTGGGGGGGCAACTGGTATTTCACACTAGTAGAAATTATTTGTTCCAATGGCGTTTGTCACTCTGTGTAGCTGAGGTAACGCAGCTAAACCGCAAACAAATGCTGCACTACCCAAATGCACTATATAGAAAGTATATTATTGATATATCACACCCCTGCTTCAATCAGATTTTTTGGGAGGGCAACTGGTATTTCACACCGCAAACCAATGCTGCACTACCCAAATGCACTATATAGAAAGTATATAATTGGTATATAATACCCCTGCTTCAATCAGTTTTTTTTGGGGGGGGGGGCAACTGGTAAATAACACCAGTAGAAATTAATTATTCCAATAGCGTTTGGCACTCTATGTGGCTGCAGTATCGCAGCAGAACTGCACACAGCTGCTGCACAATACAATTGCACTATAATATACTTTCTGTGTTAGAAAGTATATTATAAGTATATCACACCCCTCAGTAAGTCACACCTATCGATAGCACACTTATACCAGTCCTTAAAAGGACTTTTGTGGCCCTATTAGCTAGCGTTTGGTGTCTGTAACAGTCTGTCCCTGCTCCACACAGCAACCTCTCCCTACACTGGCAAAAGACTGAATGTAAAATGGCGGCCAGATCAGGTTTATTTATAAGGTAGGGGGTGCGTCCATGTGCTGAAACGTCTCAATTGGCTGTCCTGTACCACCTGATGGATGTGTCATGGGTCAAAGTTCTTCACAATGTAAAAGAATATCGCCATATGCTCGCCCATTCGGCGAACAGCGAACGAGCGCCAGGCAAACCGCAAGGCCATCTCTATCAGCCAGTAAGTAAGAAGTGAGGAGATGAGGCAGGCTATACCTGGTAGTGCCTTCTACCTGTAAATACTGCCATATAACACAGCTGCAGATGCTGCTGAAGCTCAAAAGCAGCTACCTGCAAGAACAGTTCTTTTTTTTTTTTTTTCAAAGAAATAACAAAAAATTGTAGGGCTGTAAAACAGCCCAGGAAAGAGCTAGAGGGCTGCAAAAGGCAGCAACATGTAGGTAAATCCCCTGCAAACAAATGTGGATAGGGAAATGAATTAAAATAAAAATTAAATAAATAAAAATTAACCAAAATCAATTGGAGAGAGGTCCCATAGCAGAGAATCTGGCTTCACGTCACCCACCACTGGAACAGTCCATTCTCAGATATTTAGGCCCCGGCACCCAGGCAGAGGAGAGAGGTCCCGTAACAGAGAATCTGTCTTCATGTCAGCAGAGAATCAGTCTGCATGTCATAGTAGAGAATCAGGCTTCACGTCAGCCACCACTGCAACAGTCCATTGGCATATATTTAGGCCCAGCACCCAGGCAAAGGAGGGAGGTCCCGTAACAGAGAATCTGTCTTCATGTCAGCAGAGAATCAGTCTGCATGTCATAGCAGAGAATCAGGCTTCACGTCAGCCAACACTGCAACAGTCCATTGGCATATATTTAGGCCCAGCACCCAGGCAGAGGAGAGAGGTCCCGTAACAGAGAATCTGTCTTCATGTCAGCAGAGAATCAGTCTGCATGTCATAGCAGAGAATCAGGCTTCACGTCAGCCACCACTGCAACAGTCCATTGGCATATATTTAGGCCCAGCACACACACAGGCAGAGGAGAGAGGTCCCGTAACAGAGAATCTGTCTTCATGTCAGCAGAGAATTAGTCTGCATGTCATAGCAGAGAATGAGGCTTCACGTCAGCCACCACTGCAACAGTCCATTGGCATATATTTAGGCCCAGCACCCAGGCAGAGGAGAGAGGTCCCGTAACAGAGAATCTGTCTTCATGTCAGCAGAGAATCAGTCTGCATGTCATAGCAGAGAATCAGGCTTCACGTCAGCCACCACTGCAACAGTCCATTGGCATATATTTAGGCCCAGCACACACACAGGCAGAGGAGAGAGGTCCCGTAACAGAGAATCTGTCTTCATGTCAGCAGAGAATTAGTCTGCATGTCATAGCAGAGAATGAGGCTTCACGTCAGCCACCACTGCAACAGTCCATTGGCATATATTTAGGCCCAGCAACCAGGCAGAGGAGGGAGGTCCCGTAACAGAGAATCTGTCTTCATGTCAGCAGAGAATCAGTCTGCATGTCATAGCAGAGAATCAGGCTTCACGTCAGCCACCACTGCAACAGTCCATTGGCATATATTTAGGCCCAGCACACAGGCAGAGGAGGGAGGTCCCGTAACAGAGAATCTGGCTTCATGTCAGCAGAGAATCAGTCTGCATGTCATAGCAGAGAATGAGGCTTCACGTCAGCCACCACTGCAACAGTCCATTGGCATATATTTAGGCCCAGCACACACAAAGGCAGAGGAGAGAGGTCCCGTAACAGAGAATCTGTCTTCATGTCAGCAGAGAATTAGTCTGCATGTCATAGAAGAGAATGAGGCTTCACGTCAGCCACCACTGCAACAGTCCATTGGCATATATTTAGGCCCAGCACCCAGGCAGAGGAGGGAGGTCCCGTAACAGAGAATCTGTCTTCATGTCAGCAGAGAATCAGTCTGCATGTCATAGCAGAGAATCAGGCTTCACGTCAGCCACCACTGCAACAGTCCATTGGCATATATTTAGGCCCAGCACACACACAGGCAGAGGAGAGAGGTCCCGTAACAGAGAATCTGTCTTCATGTCAGCAGAGAATTAGTCTGCATGTCATAGCAGAGAATGAGGCTTCACGTCAGCCACCACTGCAACAGTCCATTGGCATATATTTAGGCCCAGCACACAGGCAGAGGAGAGAGGTCCTGTAACAGAGAATCTGTCTTCATGTCAGCAGAGAATCAGTCTGCATGTCATAGCAGAGAATCAGGCTTCACGTCAGCCACCACTGCAACAGTCCATTGGCATATATTTAGGCCCAGCACACACACAGGCAGAGGAGAGAGGTCCCGTAACAGAGAATCTGTCTTCATGTCAGCAGAGAATTAGTCTGCATGTCATAGCAGAGAATGAGGCTTCACGTCAGCCACCACTGCAACAGTCCATTGGCATATATTTAGGCCCAGCACCCAGGCAGAGGAGGGAGGTCCCGTAACAGAGAATCTGTCTTCATGTCAGCAGAGAATCAGTCTGCATGTCATAGCAGAGAATCAGGCTTCACGTCAGCCACCACTGCAACAGTCCATTGTCAGATATTTAGGCCCAGCACCCAGGCAGAGGAGGGAGGTCCCGTAAAAGAGAATCTGGCTTCATGTCAGCAGAGAATCAGTCTGCATGTCATAGCAGAGAATGAGGCTTCACGTCAGCCACCACTGCAATAGTCCATTGGCATATATTTAGGCCCAGCACCCAGGCAGAGGAGGGAGGTCCCGTAACAGAGAATCTGGCTTCATGTCAGCAGAGAATCAGTCTGCATGTCATAGCAGAGAATGAGGCTTCACGTCAGCCACCACTGCAACAGTCCATTGGCATATATTTAGGCCCAGCACCAAGGCAGAGGAGAGAGGTCCCGTAACAGAGAATCTGGCTTCATGTCAGCAGAGAATCAGTCTGCATGTCATAGCAGAGAATCAGGCTTCACGTCAGCCACCACTGCAACAGTCCATTGGCATATATTTAGGCCCAGCACCCAGGCAGAGGAGGGAGGTCCCGTAACAGAGAATCTGTCTTCATGTCAGCAGAGAATTAGTCTGCATGTCATAGCAGAGAATGAGGCTTCACGTCAGCCACCACTGCAACAGTCCATTGGCATATATTTAGGCCCAGCACCCAGGCAGAGGAGGGAGGTCCCGTAACAGAGAATCTGTCTTCATGTCAGCAGAGAATCAGTCTGCATGTCATAGCAGAGAATCAGGCTTCACGTCAGCCACCACTGCAACAGTCCATTGTCAGATATTTAGGCCCAGCACCCAGGCAGAGGAGGGAGGTCCCGTAAAAGAGAATCTGGCTTCATGTCAGCAGAGAATCAGTCTGCATGTCATAGCAGAGAATGAGGCTTCACGTCAGCCACCACTGCAACAGTCCATTGGCATATATTTAGGCCCAGCACCCAGGCAGAGGAGGGAGGTCCCGTAACAGAGAATCTGGCTTCATGTCAGCAGAGAATCAGTCTGCATGTCATAGCAGAGAATGAGGCTTCACGTCAGCCACCACTGCAACAGTCCATTGGCATATATTTAGGCCCAGCACCAAGGCAGAGGAGAGAGGTCCCGTAACAGAGAATCTGGCTTCATGTCAGCAGAGAATCAGTCTGCATGTCATAGCAGAGAATCAGGCTTCACGTCAGCCACCACTGCAACAGTCCATTGGCATATATTTAGGCCCAGCACCCAGGCAGAGGAGGGAGGTCCCGTAACAGAGAATCTGTCTTCATGTCAGCAGAGAATCAGTCTGCATGTCATAGCAGAGAATCAGGCTTCACGTCAGCCACCACTGCAACAGTCCATTGGCATATATTTAGGCCCAGCACACACACAGGCAGAGGAGAGAGGTCCCGTAACAGAGAATCTGTCTTCATGTCAGCAGAGAATTAGTCTGCATGTCATAGCAGAGAATGAGGCTTCACGTCAGCCACCACTGCAACAGTCCATTGGCATATATTTAGGCCCAGCACCCAGGCAGAGGAGGGAGGTCCCGTAACAGAGAATCTGTCTTCATGTCAGCAGAGAATCAGTCTGCATGTCATAGCAGAGAATCAGGCTTCACGTCAGCCACCACTGCAACAGTCCATTGGCATATATTTAGGCCCAGCACACACACAGGCAGAGGAGAGAGGTCCCGTAACAGAGAATCTGTCTTCATGTCAGCAGAGAATCAGTCTGCATGTCATAGCAGAGAATCAGGCTTCACGTCAGCCACCACTGCAACAGTCCTTTGGCATATATTTAGGCCCAGCACACACACAGGCAGAGGAGAGAGGTCCCGTAACAGAGGATCTGGCTTCATATCAGCAGAGAATTAGTCTGCATGTCATAGCAGAGAATGAGGCTTCACGTCAGCCACCACTGCAACAGTCCATTGGCATATATTAAGGCCCAGCACCCAGGCAGAGGAGGGAGGTCCCGTAACAGAGAATCTGTCTTCATGTCAGCAGAGAATCAGTCTGCATGTCATAGCAGAGAATCAGGCTTCACGTCAGCCACCACTGCAACAGTCCATTGGCATATATTTAGGCCCCGGCACCCAGACAGAGGAGGGAAGTCCCGTAACAGAGAATCTGTCTTCATGTCAGCAGAGAATCAGGCTTCACGTCAGCCACCACTGCAACAGTCCATTGTCAGATATTTAGGCCCAGCACACAGGCAGAGGAGGGAGGTCCCGTAACAGAGAATCTGGCTTCATGTCAGCAGAGAATTAGTCTGCATGTCATAGCAGAGAATGAGGCTTCACGTCAGCCACCACTGCAACAGTCCATTGGCATATATTTAGGCCCAGCACACAGGCAGAGGAGAGAGGTCCCGTAACAGACAATCTGGCTTCATGTCAGCAGAGAATCAGTCTGCATGTCATAGCAGAGAATCAGGCTTCACGTCACCCAACATTGGAACAGTCCATTGGCATATATTTAGGCCCCGGCACCCAGACAGAGGAGAGGTTCATTCAACTTTGGGTAGCCTCGCAATATAATGGTAAAATGAAAATAAAAATAGGATTGAATGAGGAAGTGCCCTGGAGTCCAATAATATATGGTTAAGGGGAGGTAGTTAATGTCTAATCTGGACAAGGGACGGACAGATCCTGTGGGATCCATGCCTGGTTCATTTTTATGAACGTCAGCTTGTCCACATTGGCTGTAGACAGGCGGCTGCGTTTGTCTGTAATGACGCCCCCTGCCGTGCTGAATACACGTTCATACAAAACGCTGGCCGCCGGGCAGGCCAGCACCTCCAAGGCATAAAAGGCTAGCTCTGGCCACGTGGACAATTTAGAGACCCAGAAGTTGAATGGGGCCGAACCATCAGTCAGTACGTGGAGGGGCGTGCACATGTACTGTTCCACCATGTTAGTGAAATGTTGCCTCCTGCTAACACGTTGCGTATCAGGTGGTGGTGCAGTTAGCTGTGGCGTGTTGACAAAAGTTTTCCACATCTCTGCCATGCTAACCCTGCCCTCAAAGGAGCTGGCATTGACACAGCTGCCTTGGCGACCTCTTGCTCCTCCTCTGCCTTGGCCTTGGGCTTCCACTTGTTCCCCTGTGACATTTGGGAATGCTCTCAGTAGCGCGTCTACCAACGTGCGCTTGTACTCGCGCATCTTCCTATCACGCTCCAGTGCAGGAAGTAAGGTGGGCACATTGTCTTTGTAGCGTGGATCCAGCAGGGTGGCAACCCAGTAGTCCGCACAGGTTAAAATGTGGGCAACTCTGCTGTCGTTGCGCAGGCACTGCAGCATGTAGTCGCTCATGTGTGCCAGGCTGCCCAGGGGTAAGGACAAGCTGTCCTCTGTGGGAGGCGTATCGTCATCGTCCTGCCTTTCCCCCCAGCCACGCACCAGTGATGGACCCGAGCTGCGTTGGGTGCCACCCCGCTGTGACCATGCTTCATCCTCATCCTCCTCCACCTCCTCCTCATCCTCGTCCTCCTCGTCCTCCAGTAGTGGGCCCTGTCTGGCCACATTTGTACCTGGCCTCTGCTGTTGCCAAAAACCTCCCTCTGAGTCACTTCGAAGAGACTGGCCTGAAAGTGCTAAAAATGACCCCTCCTCCTCCTCCTCCTCCTCCTGGGCCACCTCCTCTTGCATCATCGCCCTAAGTGTTTTCTCAAGGAGACATAGAAGTGGTATTGTAACGCTGATAACGGCGTCATCGCCACTGGCCATGTTGGTGGAGTACTCGAAACAGCGCAACAGGGCACACAGGTCTCGCATGGAGGCCCAGTCATTGGTGGTGAAGTGGTGCTGTTCTGTAGTGCGACTGACCCGTGCGTGCTGCAGCTGAAACTCCACTATGGCCTGCTGCTGCTCGCACAGTCTGTCCAGCATGTGCAAGGTGGAGTTCCACCTGGTGGGCACGTCGCATATGAGGCGGTGAGCGGGAAGGCCGAAGTTACGCTGTAGCGCAGACAGGCGAGCAGCAGCAGGATGTGAACGCCGGAAGCGCGAACAGACGGCCCGCACTTTATGCAGCAGCTCTGACATGTCGGGGTAGTTGTGAATGAACTTCTGCACCACCAAATTCAGCACATGCGCCAAGCAAGGGATGTGCGTCAAATTGGCTAGTCCCAGAGCTGCAACGAGATTTCGCCCATTATCGCACACCACCAGGCCGGGCTTGAGGCTCACCGGCAGCAACCACTCGTCGGTCTGTTGTTCTATACCCCGCCACAACTCCTGTGCGGTGTGGGGCCTGTCCCCCAAACATATGAGTTTCAGAATGGCCTGCTGACGTTTACCCCGGGCTGTGCTGAAGTTGGTGGTGAAGGTGTGTGGCTGACTGGATGAGCAGGTGGAAGAAGAGGAGGAGGAAGCCGAGAAGGAGGAGGTGGCAACAGGAGGCAAAGAATGTTGCCCTGCGATCCTTGGCGGCGGAAGGACGTGCGCCAAACAGCTCTCCGCCTGGGGCCCAGCTGCCACTACATTTACCCAGTGTGCAGTTAGGGAGATATAGCGTCCCTGGCCGTGCTTACTGGTCCACGTATCTGTGGTTAGGTGGACCTTGCTACAGATGGCGTTGCGCAGTGCACACTTGATTTTATCAGATACTTGGTTGTGCAGGGAAGGCACGGCTCTCTTGGAGAAGTAGTGGCGGCTGGGAACAACATACTGTGGGACAGCAAGCGACATGAGCTGTTTGAAGCTGTCTGTGTCCACCAGCCTAAATGACAGCATTTCATAGGCCAGTAGTTTAGAAATGCAGGCATTCAGGGCCAGGGATCGAGGGTGGCTAGGTGGGAATTTACGCTTTCTCTCAAATGTTTGTGAGATGGAGAGCTGAACGCTGGCGTGTGACATGGTTGAGACGCTTGGTGACGGAGGTGGTGGTGGTGGTGTTGGTGGTACATCCCCTGTTTGCTGGGCGGCAGGTGCCAACGTTCCTCCAGAGGCGGAGGAAGAGGCCGAGGCGGCAGCAGCAGAAGAGGCCGAGGCGGCAGCAGCAGAAGAGAGAGCAGGGGGTGCCTGAGTGACTTCCTTGGTTTTAAGGTGTTTACTCCACTGCAGTTCATGCTTTGCATGCAGGTGCCTGGTCATGCAGGTTGTGCTCAGGTTCAGAACGTTAATGCCTCGCTTCAGGCTCTGATGGCACAGCGTGCAAACCACTCGGGTCTTGTCGTCAGCACATTGTTTGAAGAAGTGCCATGCCAGGGAACTCCTTGAAGCTGCCTTTGGGGTGCTCGGTCCCAGATGGCGGCGGTCAGTAGCAGGCGGAGTCTCTTGGCGGCGGGTGTTCTGCTTTTGCCCACTGCTCCCTCTTTTGCTACGCTGTTGGCTCGGTCTCACCACTGCCTCTTCCTCCGAACTGTGAAAGTCAGTGGCACGACCTTCATTCCATGTGGGGTCTAGGACCTCATCGTCCCCTGCATCGTCTTCCACCCAGTCTTGATCCCTGACCTCCTGTTCGGTCTGCACACTGCAGAAAGACGCAGCAGTTGGCACCTGTGTTTCGTCATCATCAGAGACATGCTGAGGTGGTATTCCCATGTCCTCATCATCAAGAAACATAAGTGGTTGTGCGTCAGTGCATTCTATGTCTTTCACCGCTGGGGAAGGGCTAGGTGATGCCCTTGGGAAACCCTGCCAGCGGAGTCTTCAAACAGCATAAGAGACTGCTGCATAACTTGAGGCTGAGACAGTTTCCCTGGTATGCATGGGGGTGATGTGACAGACTGATGGGGTTGGTTTTCAGGCGCCATCTGTGCGCTTTCTGCAGAAGACTGGGTGGGAGATAATGTGAACGTGCTGGATCCACTGTCGGCCACCCAATTGACTAATGCCTGTACCTGCTCAGGCCTTACCATCCTTAGAACGGCATTGGGCCCCACCATATATCGCTGTAAATTCTGGCGGCTACTGGGACCTGAGGTAGTTGGTACACTAGGACGTGTGGATGTGGCAGAACGGCCACGTCCTCTCCCAGCACCAGAGGGTCCACTAACACCACCACGACCATGTCCGCGTCCCTTACTAGATGTTTTCCTCATTGTTATCGTTCACCACAACAACAAAAATATTATTTGGCCCAATGTATTGTATTCAAATTCAGCTGGATATAAATTTGAGGCCTAGTATTTAGGCGCTGGGTGACAGGTATGGGTTTAGTGACAGAATTAGACTTGGAAATGCACAGTAGCGGGTGTGTGAAGTTATTCTGAATGACCCTATGTGCACCTTCAATATGATCTACCCTTTTAGGGATAGATTTCAAATAGCTCTGATACAGCAGAAACCACTAAATTTTTAAATTGCTAAATTGGGAATTGTATTTCAACCCAGAACAAAAAATGTGCTTTGACGGACACTAAATAACTTGCCCAGCCAGAACAGTACAGCAGTAACGAGAGATTTAGCGGGATATAAATTTGAGGCCTAGTATTTAGGCGCTGGGTGACCGGTATGGATTTAGTGACAGAATTAGACTGGGATATGCACAGTAGCGTGTGTGTGTGAAGTTATTCTAAATGACCCTATGTGCACCTTGAATATTATATACCCTTTTAGGGATAGATTTCAAATAGCTCTGATATAGCAGAAACCACTAAATTTTTTAATTGCTAAATTGGGAATTGTATTTCAACCCAGAACAAAAAATGTGCTTTGACGGACACTAAATAACTTGCCCAGCAACAACAGTACAGCGGTAACGAGAGATTTAGCGGGATATAAATTTGAGGCCTAGTATTTAGGCGCTGGGTGACCGGTATGGATTCAGTGACAGAATTAGACTGGGATATGCACAGTAGCGGGTGTGTGAAGTTATTCTGAATGACCCTATGTGCACCTTGAATATTATATACCCTTTTAGGGATAGATTTCAAATAGCTCTGATATAGCAGAAACCACTAAATTATGAAATTGCTAAATTGGGAATTGTATTTCAACCCAGAACAAAAAATGTGCTTTGACGGACACTAAATAACTTTCCCAGCCACAACAGGACTGCGGTAACGAGAGATTTAGCGGGATATAAATTTGAGGCCTAGTATTTAGGCGCTGGGTGACAGGTATGGATTTAGTGACAGAATTAGACTTGGAAATGCACAGTAGCGGGTGTGTGAAGTTATTCTGAATGACCCTATGTGCACCTTCAATATGATCTACCCTTTTAGGGATAGATTTTAAATAGCTCTGATATAGCAGAAACCACTAAATTATGAAATTGCTAAATTGGGAATTGTATTTCAACCCAGAACAAAAAATGTGCTTTGACGGACACTAAATAACTTTCCCAGCCACAACAGGACAGCGGTAACGAGAGATTTAGCGGGATATAAATTTGAGGCCTAGTATTTAGGCGCTGGGTGACAGGTATGGGTTTAGTGACAGAATTAGACTTGGAAATGCACAGTAGCGGGTGTGTGTGAAGTTATTCTGAATGACCCTATGTGCACCTTGAATATGATATACCCTTTTAGGGATAGATTTCAAATAGCTCTGATATAGCAGAAACCACTAAATTAGGAAATTGCTAAATTGGGAATTGTATTTCAACCCAGAACAAAAAATGTGCTTTGACGGACACTAAATAACTTGCCCAGCAACAACAGTACAGCGGTAACGAGAGATTTAGCTGGATATAAATTTGAGGCCTAGTATTTAGGCGCTGGGTGACCGGTATGGATTTAGTGACAGAATTAGACTGGGATATGCACAGTAGCGTGTGTGTGTGAAGTTATTCTGAATGACCCTATGTGCACCTTGAATATTATATACCCTTTTAGGGATAGATTTCAAATAGCTCTGATATAGCAGAAACCACTAAATTTTTTAATTGCTAAATTGGGAATTGTATTTCAACCCAGAACAAAAAATGTGCTTTGACGGACACTAAATAACTTTCCCAGCCACAACAGGACAGCTGTAACGAGAGATTTAGCGGGATATAAATTTGAGGCCTAGTATTTAGGCGCTGGGTGACCGGTATGGATTTAGTGACAGAATTAGACTGGGATATGGCCAAAAAATAACCACACTATTGCTGGTTAAATGCACTTGGTGACGGGCGCAGCTTGCCCCTGATGTAGTATATGGCCAAAAAATGAACAGACTATTGCTGGTTAAATGCACTTGGTGTCACAGCTTGACCAACCACACTACTGAGGGTTAAATGCACTTGGTGACGGGCGCAGCTTGCCCCTGATGTAGTATATGGCCAAAAAATGAACAGACTATTGCTGGTTAAATGCACTTGGTGTGATAGCTTGACCAACCACACTACTGAGGGTTAAATGCACTTGGTGACGGGCGCAGCTTGCCCCTGATGTAGTATATGGCCAAAAAATCAACAGACTATTGCTGGTTAAATGCACTTGGTGTGACAGCTTCACCCTGATGTAGGCTTTAGCCAAAAAACAACCACACCATTGAGGGTTAAATGCACTTGGTCGCAGCTTGTGCTGGCGCACCACAAGACACAAAATGGCCGCCGATCACCCCAGAAAAATGTGACTGACAAACGGTCTGGGCAGCCTAAAAACAGTGAGCAATTGAGGATCAGCAGCTCAATGATGCACAGCTGCAGATCGATCAATAATCAAGTCCTTTGGAGGAGTTAATCTGCCTAATCTCGCCCTACTGTTGCAGCCGCAACCTCTCCCTACGCTAATCAGAGCAGAGTGACGGGCGGCGCTATGTGACTCCAGCTTAAATAGAGGCTGGGTCACATGGTGCTCTGGCCAATCACAGCCATGCCAATAGTAGGCATGGCTGTGATGGCCTCTTGGGGCAAGTAGTATGACGCTTGTTGATTGGCTGCTTTGCAGCCTTTCAAAAAGTGCCAAGAAAGCGTCACAAAAGCGCCAAGAAAGCGACGAACACCGAACCCGAACCCGGACTTTTACGAAAATGTCCGGGTTCGGGTCCGTGTCACGGACACCCCAAAATTCGGTACGAACCCGAACTATACAGTTTGAGTTCACTCATCCCTAGTCCTCAATTGACCAAGTTTGTGATGAGTAATATGTTCAGATCTTCACAGGAATCTCAAGGTGTATAATACAGCCAGTGTCCGGCAACACCAGGGAGTCGGTGGGATTCCAGAGGGATATCTTTCAATTTGAATTCTTCAAAGAAGACGGTGGATAAAGGCAAATATACAGTTTCTCATCTGTAAATATAGCAGGTCCTGACCAAACGCGTTTCAGGGTTTCCATTATACCCCTTCCTAAGTGGTGACCTGCTGGGGTAACTAACAACCCCTTTTATACCTCTTGAAAGGTTTTTGGAAAACCAGGATTATCTTAAAAGTAAAATCAGGAGTGGATTATCTTAAAATGTTCAATATTCAGTGAAATATCAACAAAAAAAAACATAATCTTCAACTTGCATATCTAAAAACAGAATAAATGAACAAATACTGTCTAGAAAACATAGAAATGCACATGCAGTTTTCATGCGTTTTTGATGCGTTTTTTTTTCTCATAAGATGTGTTTTTATCGCCAGAACTGCTTAATTGGAGCATAAAACAAATATACCAGAGATACAAAAAGTTCAATAAATTATATAAAAATGTGTAATAAATTATATAAAACAGTGTATTAAAAACCAGTACATATGTGTACATATGTATTCATAGAGATATTCATAGATGTTCTTTTCACAAGCTTATATTCAATGTTAGTGCATATCTAGGAACAATATAAATGAACAGATACTGGCTAAAAAACATAAAAACGCACATGCGGTTTTGATGCGTTTTTTCTCATATAATGCGTTTTCATCACCAGAACTGCTTAAATGTGGCATAAAACATTTTAACTGGTCCAAAAATACCTGAGACACAAGAGGTGCAATATATTATATAAAAATGTATTACAAACCAGTTCATATGTGTACATATGTATTTATAAAGATATTCATAAATGTTCTTTTCATAACCTTGTATTCAATGATTGTGCCTAACTAGAAATAATATAAATGAACAAATACTGGCTAAAAAACATAAAAACGCACTTGCGGTTTTCATGCGTTTTTGTTGCTTTTTCTCTCATATAATGCGTTTTCATCTCCAGAACTGCTTAAATGTGCCATAAAACATTTTAAATGGGTCCTAATATAACTAAAATACAAAAAAGCTATATATTATATAAAATATATTAAAAACAAGTATACATATATATTCGTAGATGTATTCATAGACATTCTTTTCATAACCTAACATGACCAAACTAGTCACATGATTGATCACATGAATATATATGTCTACAACACATGGCCCCAGGGATGAGGGTGGGTTTGGGGGATACTATGGCTGGGGGTATTAGCATTATTTCTATATAGATTTTAAGCAGAGATGGGGTACCATTTTAAATGTAACAGCCAAATAATAACTGCTCATTTAAACCTGTGGGTTGAATCGTTTTTAATTAAAATATCCACCATGTCTCCATTTGCAATATCTTCTTATCCCTGTCCCCTCCTTTTATTGATGGATGAACTACCTCTATACCCATAAACCTCATTCCTCAGTAGTCACCATCATGTCTCAATTCAATATGTTTGGCCAAGGGAGTGTCCCTACCATGCCGCATGTCACCCAGGTGTTCACTGATCCGTCTCCGGAAATCACGAGTTGTTTTCCCCACATATTCCAAACCACAAAGGCAAGTTGCTTTATAGATGACTCCTTTTGAACGGCAATTGATGAAATGCCTAATAGTGTAGCTTTTACTAGTGATGTTACTCGTGAATTCACGGCCCTGACTAACATACGCACATGCTATAGAACCACTACAGTGGCAACACCCAGGTTGAAGCCACATTTCCGTTCTGTCTGGTGCCTCACTGAAATGGCTGTGGACCAAATTATCACGCAAGCTGCGACCTCTCCGATAGGTGATCTAAAGGGGTCTCTAAGATCATATTTCTAATATCTGGATCAAGTTGTAAAATTTTCCAGTATTTAGATTAGTGATGAGCGGCAGGTGCCATATTCGATTTCGACGAAATTCGCGAATATTCGATAGAATATTCGTTTTATATTCGTCGAAATCGAATATTCGTCATTATGCTAGTTATCGCGAATAATATGCGATAAAAAAAATCGCATATGCGATTTTTTTTTATTTTTTTTTAAACTTAAAGGCTACTCTCCTATTGAAATCGCAAATGCGATTAATATAACACGAAATAATCGCATTTGCGATTTCAACGTAATTCTCAAATCCGACAGTACATTCTAGTATATGGAGACGTTACCATGGTGATGGGGACGCTCCATGAGAATGGAATATAGCAGGGATCAGCAACCTTCGGCACTCCAGCTGTGGTGCAACTACAACTCCCAGCATGCACACCTCCATGGCTGTTCTCAGGACTCCCAAAGAAGTGAATGGAGCATGCTGGGAGTCGTAGTTTGACAACAGCTGGAGTGCCGGAGGTTGCTGATCCCTGGAATATAGCATTACTAAGTAAAAATCGCAAATGCGATCATTTCGTGTTATATTAATCGCATTTGCGATTTTTTATTTTTATTTAATATATTCGTTATATTCCACAAAACGAATATACGAATGTATTCGTCATATTCCACAAAACGAAGATAACGAAGTATTCTGCATCTCAGTTATATCTACCTATTCATCAACTTCGCTAATTCTAGCAATCATATAGGAAAGTTTACTATAGAGACAGCTAAGTATAATTCGCTATGCGATTATATGACTGCTTTTTTTTTTATATAAATAGAATAATTATAATACCTGATAATTATTATAATCTATTTATATAAAAAAGCAAAGTAATATAATCGCATAGCGAATTATACTTATCTGTCTTTATAGTAAACTTTCCTATATGATTGCTAGAATTAGCGAAGTTGATGAATAGGTAGATATAACTGAGATGCAGAATACTTCGTTATCTTCGTTTTGTGGAATATAACGAATATATTCGTATATTCGTTTTGTGGAATATAACGAATATATTCGTCATATTCGCTAATTCTACCATTGAAGCCAACCATAGTAAAAAAAAAACAAAAAAAAAAATACGCAAATGCGATTAATATAACACGAAATAATCGCATTTGCGATTTTTACTTAGTAATGCTATATTCCATGCTCATGGGAACGTCTCCATATACTAGAATGTACTGTCGGATTTGAGAATTACGTTGAAATCGCAAATTCGATTATTTCGTGTTATATTAATCGCAATTGCGATTTCAACGTAATTCTCAAATCCGACAATACATTCTAGTATATGGAGACGTTCCCATGGAGATGGGGACGCTCCATGAGCACGGAAGGCGGCAGAAGCGGCAACGGGCACTGACTGGAGCAGCCAGGAAGCCAGGAATCCAAAGGACAGGTAAGAACAACTTTAGGGAAGTGGGAAAGGAAAAAATATAACAATAAAAAAAAAAAAAAAAAAAAAAACAATATTCGAAATAGCGAATTTATAGCACTATATTCGAAATATTCGCGAATTAGCGAAGTGCCGATATTCGCGAAAAAAATTCGCTATTCGAATATTCGCGCTCAACACTAATTTAGATATCACCTCTCTCTCCTCCTTCGCTGCTCCATCAAATGTAGATATGAAACGTATGAAGTTGGTCGCAGTCTGTTCTTGTTTTGGATATAATATGCTACGTTCGATTACTCACACGGGCTCTCTGATATGCTCTCTTAATGGTGGAGTCAGGGTAACCTTTTTCACAGAACTTTTTCGAAGGTCCCCAGCTTTATAATCACTTAAGGTGGAACAATTCCTCCTCATCCTCAGGTACTGCCCAACTGGAATTTAAGGGTAAGGGATGATGACTATCCCAACTCAATAATGAATTGGTAGCAGTTGGTTTCCTGAACGTTTTTGTTTTTGTCTTAATCTGATGACTCCTTGCAATCTCTACATCCAAAAACGGAAGTGTATCTTTTTTTATCTCAAATGTAAATTTCAAGTCAATGTTGTTAATATTCCAAGCATTCACAAATTCAACAAATTCCTCCCCCTCACCTTTCCATATAAAAAAAATGTCATCAATGAATCTGGTCCATGTGACCACTAGTGTTAAGCGCGAATATTCGAATAACAAATTTTTTTCTCGAATATCGCAACTTCGAGATTTCGCGAATATTTCGAAAATAGTTCTATGTATTTGCGAAATCGAATATTCGTTTATTTTTTTTTCATCTGAAAATATGATTTCTCCCTGCTTCTTGCTTGTGGGTAAATAAGCCATTGGCCTACAAGCAACTTAAGCAGGGGGGAATCATGTTTTCATATGGAAAATAAAATGACCAATATTCTAAAAAACGAATACATAGCAATATAGTGAATATATTCGTTATTTAGAATTTTGGCATTATTTTTTTCCTATCTGTACAGTTGTTTGCATACTTCTCCCCGACAAGCGTCCCCGTCACCATGGGAATGCCTGTGGGTTAGAAAATACCATCGGATCTGAGTTTTCCCTGAGATTGTTAAAACTCAGATCCCATGGTATATTCTAACGCACAGGCGTTCCCATGGTTACGGGGACGCTTGTCGGGAAGCAGTATGCCAAAGTGGAATAACAGAACACATTAAAACAAAAAATATTCTAAATAACTAATTTATTCGTAATATTGCTCTAACTTCGTCTTTTAGAATATTCGTAATATTCTAAAAGACGAAGTTAGAGCAATATTACGAATATTCATAAAATACACATATAGACTGCAATTTAGCTAATATAGTGCTATAGTAATTTTTTTAATAGTGTACATATTTTCCAAAACTGAAGTTCAGAAGAGGCAAAAAAAATTCGACAAAAAAAAAAAAGATTATAGCACTATATTAGCTAAATTACAGTCTATATGTGTTTTTTACGAATATTCGTAATATTGCTCTTTCTTCGTCTTTTAGAATATTCGTAATATTCTAAAAGACGAAGTTAGAGCAATATTATGAATATTCGTAAAATATACATATTAGCCTAGCCATAGTCATAGGAACGTTGCCTTATACTGTCAAAAGAAAAATCGCAATACGCAAATAATTAAATCGTATATTATTCGCGATAAATAGAAAAATGACGAATATTAGATTTCAACTAATATTCAATCGAATATTTACGAAATATCGCGAAACCGAATATGGCACCGCCCGCTCATCACTAGTGACCACATTCATTATATGTATATCAGGTGAGTCTCCAAATACAATGGTCCTTTCCCACCAGCCCAGGAACAGGTTAGCATATGATGGGGCACAAGGACTCCCCATCGCGGTGCCCCTGATCTGGTGGTAAAAGGTGCCACTGAATAAAAAATAATTAAATGGTAATGTAAATTCCAAAAGTTTTAATACCAAACGATTATGTGCTTGAAACTAACATCCCCTAGTGGCAAGAAACGTTTCTACCACCTTCATTCCAAGGTGATGTGGAATGGAGGAATATAGCGCATCCAAATCAATCGATGCCAGTGATGTGTCATCCTCCAGAGGGTAACATGTAAAATCTATTGAGTAATAACATAAAATCCTGGCCGAAATCTGTGTCAGGGCATCTCCAGATAGTAAATTTTTTATTTTATTTTTTGTATTTTGGAGAATAGTAATATGTGTGCAAAGAGTGTCTTGCAGTACAGAGGGTAGTGTTTTAAATCTATGAGTGAAAGTGTGAAACACTAGTCTGAAATCTGGGTATCTCCATTTTTTTTTAAATATAGCAATATATGTGTCTTATAATTTATAAGGTAAAATTTAAAATCCCTGAGTAATAACATGAAATACTAGGCCAAAGTCTGTGTCAGGGCTAATATAATATAAGTGTGCAACGCGTATCTTGTAACACAGAGGGTAGTGAAAATGTGAAATTCTAGTCCGAAATCTGTCAGGGCATCTCCAGACAGTTCAAGTTTTTTTTTTTGTTCTATATAGGTAATCTCATAGTAGGTTGACAACCTGTGTTTTACACTTGAGAAAGCTTTTTTACCGAATTAGCGCATCTGAACGAACAGAAGACATTAAGCCAAAATCTGTTAGTGGCACCGATACTGCATTATTTCCAAAATTAATTGTCAGTAGCAGTGTTTTTAGTGTGTTTGTGGAAAGGGAAGGACTTTTTATTGCCCCTCTCTGAAAAAGATAATGACATCCTCAGGATAGGTCATCATTATCATATCAGCTGGGGTCTAAGTCCCAGCATCCCCGCCAATCAGATGTTTCACAGAACCATTGCGCTCACTGAAAGTATGGCACCCAGAAGCTTTCCAAGGACAGAGCTGTACATTGTATAATGGCAGCGCTTGGTATTGCAGTTCAGTCCCTTTGACTTGAATAGAGCTGTGCTGCAACAAGGCCATATGACCGATGTACAAGAGTAAAATAAGCCATGGGCAGGCGAACACAAATATAGACACGACAGCTCTATTGAACCACATGAAGCTACATCACCCCAGCTGCCAGCTACCACAAGAAGAGTTTCTTCCTTCTCCCGGTCTCCCTTGCAGCATCCAGACCGCATTCAAGGCAGTTTGGTGTCTTTCACATCAACATCATTACTTTCTTACTTTTCTTCTCCCATTCATAGTCTTCCTTCGCTCTGTCATCATTAATCGATAATGGAATATGTGGCCAGTAAACAACTGTACACATCCAGCAATCTGCTGTTGCGCAAGTTTAATTCCCACCTGGCCAAGTTGCTGGTAGTGCAGTCGCTGCCATACCATTTAGTAGAGTCTGTTGCCTTTAGAGAGCTGATCCAAGGATACCAGAACCAACCAAAAGGCCAGTAACCAGACCCAAGCAGAGTCTAGCACAGCAGAGAGAAAGAAAGCAGAGTTATTAAGCAAGCACAGTCACCAAGTTTGCCTGCCAGTTCATGCCAAAGCCTGCTAGAACCAAGAGAAAACCTGAATGTAAGAAAAGCCTGAATATTGTCTGGAATCAAGTTTACCAAAGTAAAGCTGCTGTTAAAGTTTACCATGGTCTGGACTCAAGTTATTCTTTATCCTCTAACTCAACAATCCCCCCTTTATTTGCTTCGGAGCCTAAGCCTGGGGTCCCACTGCATCCAGGTAGGAGCACTGTGACACATATAGGCCACACCACACCACTTGGCATTCCACTTGACCTGGGACCCGATAGGGCCCTGGGGGGTGGCACATTGTATAACCAACTATTCTTGTCTGTTTGAACAGGATATGTACATATGTAGTACCTAAGTAGCACTAGGTAAATTTGACATGGTAATATAACAGAATATTAGATCTCATCTAGTTCTCTATTATGTATTCTATATTAAGAACAACCTACTGTATGGAAAAGTTCTCATAACTGGAGAGAATTCAGCCGATTCTATTTTAGGATCATTGTTCCCTTCTCTTATTTTGGCCTCGCTGTGATGTTGCTCATCAATCTCCTCTTTTTGGAGGTATGGTAATAAGGTATGGTAATCCTGACAAGCTCTCATCAGTGATTTATGGAGTGGAAGCAATCATTCCTTCCCTCTGATGGCAATTATCCATGATTATTTCAGATTACCTGTGCTCTGTGTCGTGACATTGTTTGTTACATTGTTTCTTTACCTTAATGCACCGAAGAATTTGGAATTTTTTGTATTTTGTCTGCTGACATGATGTGTGACTGGTAGGCTACTCATTGTTCTCTGACTCACAAATTTACACAATTATTACAGAATGATCTTGCCATTTACACAAAACGTTTGCCTAATTAAAGACGTTTTCCAACTTGACATATGACTGGCAAATCCACAGCATATGTCATAAATTTTATTTCTTGGACTCCTGCCCATTGAGAGGTTATTCTGACCCCCAGGTATGCCATTCATGCCAACAAACAGGCCTCTCCAACTGTGGGAGTTTGAGTTATTCAAACGTGTGTGGCCACCTCTGCATTTACTTTCTTTCTGGATGCAGCCTTCTCGGGCCATCATGGCTTGCAAAAGCCTTCATCTTCCTCTCATCTATCAAGCTGTTTTAATCAATCTCATAGACCTGGGTGGAGATTGCCACAACTATGTTTCCATGTTGTCTGAGGTTAGATAGTTTAGGGTCACAGAATTGGCAACACCATTTCTGAGGCTTTTACAGCATATCATGTGGAAATCCCATAATGTGTGTGTGCAACAGGCCCAGTGGGGAAAGGCGAGTGGTGGGGAGTAATTCAATTTTGTCGGTTTGCTGAATTTTCCGAAAATATTTGATCCAAATTAATTTGTTGCGAATCGTGTTAAAAAAACAGCTATTTACTGGCTGTAGAGAGCATATATAGTGGTGTCAAACACTGTGCATTGCAGCAACACGCATAGGGAGTCTACTGTGGTAGCGAAACAATACTGTGAGTCAGTATGAAATGCAGATGACAGGTGTCTCTCTTAGAATCACTGCACACTACACTTCTTTGGGCAGTTACTGGGCCAAAACTAACCAAATAACTCAAGTGTGAACTCAGCCATACAGGTCGAAGTTAGCGTCAGGTATAAAGAATAGTGAAGGGGCCCAAGTTCCTACTATAGCGTGAAAGAGCGCACTTATTTTACACCCTCGTCAGCTGATTCCACACAGATGTCTACAGAACCTGTTCTATAAAATGCTTATACAAGTAGAGCCCCCCGACAGAGTGGAGAGGGTGTCAGCAGTAAGTTTGTGTTGACGTCACTGATTATTTTGCCCTTCCTCTGATCCGTCAGAACAATAACTCCCCAAAAAACGGATCCTGTCTGTTGAGCATCCACCTTCACTCGGTCAGCATTTGGTCAATAATCCATCAGTATTGCTAAAGGCAAAAAAAAAAAAAAACAGGAGTGGATCCAAAACAGAGATGCCACATGAATGGAATATTTGCATGTCCTCTGTGTTTTGTACCCACTTCTGCATTTGGATACCATATCATAAGCCAATTCTGATGTGCTACACAGACAGGATCTGTTGTGTGTCTTATTTTTCCTTCCTTCTGACAGATCAGAAAAAGGGTTAAATAAATGATGATGTCAACCAGGCCAAAAAGGCAAAATAGTGGCCCATTCATGAAGTGAGGAGGGTGAGAACAGCATGAAAAGTCCACAGAGTGGCCCAATGACATAGTGTGGAGGTGGCAGCAGTATCAGGAGACCACAGAGTGGCAAGGTGACATAGTGTGGAGGTGACCAGCAGCAGCAGCAGCATGAGGCCACAGATTGGCACGATGACAGAGTGTGGAGGTGGCAGCAGCAGCATGAGGAGGCCACAGAGTGGCAAGGTGACATAGTTTGGAGGTGGCAGAAGCATCAGGAGACCACAGAGTGGCAAGGTGACATAGTATGGAGTTGGCAGTGCAGCAACCGGGCTGCAGGGGCAATTTGTGAGCTACGGTGGGCCGATGGGGGTAGTAGTAGTTTTACTCACAGTTAGCAGAGCTCCCTGTTTTCCATACTCCCTCAGCTTGGCCAAGGCCAAGGGGCTAAAATGGCAGCTACATATTACATAGTACTTTGCTTCCCCTGCTCCTCACACACCACTACCTCTCTCCTTACTTCTCAACTAACTTTCTTCCTTCTTCCTCTGACTTGACACACCCTAAGATATATATATGTGGTGCCATCACCACCTAGGGGTGAATGAATGTAATGCCACTACCAGCCTGTTATAGAGAATTAGCAGCCTAATACATAGAAAATACAATGGCATAAGATGACATACATGAGATTTAAGGGCCCCACTTCCTACACGGAGGGGGATACTGCATTTCCCCCTACTTTAAGATAAACCGTCCTCAGCATTTGACTTACTAGATGCTGTGGATCTCTATGCCTTCACCTGAAAAATATAAAACATGCGCAGCAAACACAAATATGCATAAAATCATCATTGCAAAGTACTATTATTTCACTTTGATAACCTTATATAAGCAAAGGGTTATGCATAACAATACACATTATAAAATATTACTTATATATCTGTCTTTTCCGGCTCTCTTAGCGCAAGGTTGACATGGGGCGGCGCATCTTCTTTGCTTGACGGTGTCAAAAATTAGCGTTGATCTTATAATGCGGCAATACAGTAAATGACAGAGTCCTCTGAGACAAAGTTTATCCCTGATTTGGGGTATAAATATTTGTAATCCATTCGGTTGGTTAAAGTGCAAAGTCTCTGATTCTTAAAACACGTGTGTTGCATAGGATAAAACACAGAAAATGTCTTTCTGGGCACTTGACTTAGATTGCTGCATAACACTTGATTTAGAGAGCCTCAGGAAACCCGATAAGGGGGTAAAAAGGGATAAAAATGGCGCAACCGTGCGCAACTGGGATTTAGAAGCAGGTGGAGTTTTACTTAGGAGACAATTAGAAGGTCAGTGGGGTCTATCATGGCTTGAGGAACTGCCACTGCAATGAACACTAGCAAGAGTCACCACTTAACTAATAAGTCCCCAGCTCCACTTAGTTATTTCCCTCACATCAGGGATACACAGTGTTGGCCAGCAAGCCTACTTACTCATAGGGATCTTCTTCAGAGGGTACATCTTCCTCCAAGGGTCTCCCAGAATCCCATTCGTCCGATGATGGCTCCGGATGACACCATGGCCTTGACTCTGCAGAAGTGGGCTCCGGCCCACTGAGGATTTTCAAAGATTCCAGGTGCTGCTGCACAGCTAGGTGGCGCATCTGTTCCATGCGGGCATCCCAATCTTTGAAGGCCTGCACAGTGCCCAAACATTCTTTCAAGGTGCTGGTACTGGTATGTGAGGGCTGCTCTGTTTCTAGGGTAGCCATGGCAGGCTGCCAGAAAATGACGGGGCCTGAGAATTGACTGGTATGTTGATAGCCCACACGTAGCATGGATGATGGCTGGTAACGAGCGTCAGGTTTTCCAGCATGTGGCAATAAGGCTTTGGCTCTCTTCTCCTTGGGGCCTCGTACCTCCTCCCAGACCTCTGGTTCCAGCAGGGGACGTAAAACTCCAGTGGCGTAGGGGCCTTGCAGTCCCTCACCTGGGGTAAATTCCACTTGGAGGTTATGAAGGGTCTCTGGAACGTAAGACCTCTTCACTGACCGCCAATTTACGAAACAATCCCTTCCAGACTCTTTATCCCAGAGTAAGCCATAGCCTTGATCTTTGAAAAAAGAGAGTACTATCCCTCTGCGTCGCTGCAATTCCGATTTTTCGACTTCTGACAATGCAGTTTTGTAGCAGGGGTCTTGTACAATATCCCCATGCAATTTCAAGCAAAACAATAACTTTTTTAAGGCAATATAAACATTTGTATTTTCCACCGTCAGTAAGGAGTTCAAGCACATTCAACAGCAATTTATGCTGTTAATACACGTACAAAGGATTTTGATCCTATTTGCATAAGGCACAGGGTATTTGGATCCTGTTCACACAAGGCGCAGAGGATTTTGATCCTGTTCGTGACGCCAAAATATGCAGCGACCGGGCCACAGGGGCAATATGTGAGCTACGGTGGGCCGATGGGAATGGTATTAGTTTTACTCACAGTTCTGTATCGCTCCCTAGGCCAGCGTGCAGTGTAGGGAAGGTTAGCACCAGTTCCTTCGGGGCACACTCTGTGGTCCAGGGACTCCTGCCAGATGGTGGTTGAGGTGCCCTCAGTGGTATGGGTGTTCCGTAGAGGCATGGTCCCTGATGTTCGTGACTAGTGATGAGCTGCCTAGGTAATATTTGTTTTCACGATATTTCCTGAATTATTCGCATAATATCCACAATAAATTCGCGAAATATAGAATTCGTAAT
Organism: Bufo gargarizans; assembly: GCF_014858855.1. NCBI lineage: Eukaryota > Metazoa > Chordata > Amphibia > Anura > Bufonidae > Bufo > Bufo gargarizans. The sequence continues at coordinate 61,888,024 of NC_058080.1, read as the reverse complement.
CTCCAGTCATTATTTTTGTGATTGCGCAAATCGGCACTAATGATGCACATTTTTTTGCTCAATACATGCAACTTCACATTTTATGAGGTCTGAGTAGATATTACTGATTGGTGCACTAAGTATTGTTGTGACATCACAGCACTGTGTCTAACAGAGACACTAATCCCTATCACAGCACAGTAATTCCTATCACACTACCTAACACCCTGTACTAGAACCTATCAGCTACACTATATCAGGATATAACTTACACTGACTATCTCCCACTAACTATCTGCATTATATATATATATATATGAGATAATTAACTAACTTTCTAACTATCTAATGTCATTAAATAAAGATCCAGATTAAAGCATAGAGCACAACAATGTCACTGCTGTCTCTCTCAAAACTACAAAATACAGCACAAAATGGCTGCTGGGGAGTTTCTTATATAGTTAGGGGTAGGCAACTTTCCTATTGGTTGCTAGGGATGTTGCTATGCTCTGACAAAGATATTGGCCCACTAGCAAGAAGAAGTAGTACTGATGAAAAAAAACACTAGAATATTTGCGATTAAGTATACATAGCACTATATTCTAGGATTTTTAGCGAATTCTTGAAGTGCCGATATTCGCGTTAAAAGTTTGCGATTAGAATATTTGCGATCAATTTGTGACGCTAGCACCGTTAGGTGCAAAGGAAGGTGATAGAAAGAATTAAGAGTCAATGGTTGTAAACAACAGAACTTTTACTTAAATAAATTGCCTTGAGGTAAGTGCAGTACATTTACATGGCAAGAATGACAACCCCTATGATGCATACATGACTGAATCTTCTATCTTCATTCAGCAAGACCTGCGCTGACGTCACCACGTGGTGAGCTCGATTACGTCATCAAAGGTCCTTTGGCAGGTCCTGAAAGAAGAAGAAAGAAGAAGATGCCGGCTGCGCGAACAACAGGATGAGGCCAGTTAATTTCTATTTTTTTAACCCCTAAAGCCACATTTTAGTAAGCGTTCTGTATTAAAAATGCTATTATTTTCCCTTATAACCATGTTATAAGGGAAAATAATACAGAAAATTTACTTTTATCAATTTACTAACATCTCCTAGCAACCATGCGTGAAAATCGCACCGCATCCTCACTTGCTTGCAGATGCTTGCGATTTTCAAGCAGACCCATTCATTTCTATGGGGCCTGCGTTGCGTGAAAAACGCAGAATATAGAACATGCTGTGATTTTCACGCAATGCACCAAGTGATGCGTTAAAAATCGCCCCTCATCTGAAAAGCCCCATTTAAGTGAATGGGTCCAGATTCTCGCCCATGTGAAAGGGGCCTAATACACGCCAAAAAGGGCTTTAATGTTCCCACTTCACCACACAACGGCTAATAAGCCCAGGGTAATAGTTCGACAATGAAGAGGAGGAGGAGCAGGAGACGGTTGCATCCGCTACAGAGGGTAGTACCCATGGAAGTTTAATTCCATCTGTTCAGCGTGGGTGAGCAGAAGAGGGGGAAGAGGATGAGGAGATGGACAGTCATCCTCCTTATGATGACAGCGAAGTCTTGCCTGTTGGTACTCTGGCACACATGGCTGACTTCATGTTAGGCTGCCATTTCCGCGACCCGCGCGTTATACGCATTTAAGACAATACAGATTACTGGGTGCTCACCCTTTTCAACCCCCGCTACAAAGAGAACTTCTTATCTCTCATTATCCAGGCGGAGAGGACAAGTAAAACAGTGCAATACCAGAAGGTCCTTGTTGAAAAATTGCTCCAAAAATGTCCATCTGACAACGCTGGCGGCAGAGTCTGTACTTCCTTGGGCAACCGAGGAGGGGAGACAAGGGGAACACACAGAAGTTCCAACAGAGGCTGGGCAACACTCTCCAAGGCCTGGGACAGTTTTATGACACTCCGCCCTCACCCTGATGCGCGACCTAGTGTCACAAGGAAGGAAAAGTTTTGGAAGAGTAATCCCTCAATGCCTTTCAACTACTGGGTGTCCAAGCTGGACACGTGGCACAAACTGTCGCTCTACGCCTTGTTGGTGCTGGTCTGCCCTGTCGCCAGAGTTTTGTCTGAGCGGGTATTTAGTGCTGCTGGTGGCATTATAACAGATAAGTGTTACCGCCTGTCAACTGAAAATGCTGACAGGTTGATGCTTATAAAAATGAACAAGGCCTGGATTGCCCCAGACTTCTCGACTTCACCTGAGGAAAGCGGATGAACAAAGGCACTTTAAATGAGTTGTATAATGTACTCAATACATTGTATTTCCATGCACCCCTTCCACCACAAAAAAGGGTATATGTTTAAATCTTCCTTTTCTCATCCTCCTCCTTTTCCATAATATCAACATGCTTATACGTCGCATATAATGCACTCGCATATAATTTTTTACAGGGTCAGCTCACCTGCAGGCCCTCGCATATAATGTTTTACAGGGTCAGCTCACCAGCAGGCCCTTGCATATAATGTTTTACAGGGTCAGCTAACCTGCAGGCCCTCACCTACAATCTTTTACAGGGTCAGCTCACCTTCTAATTATGACAGCGAAGTGTTGCCTGTTGGTACTCTGGCACACATGGCTGATTTCATGTTAGGCTGCGACCCGTGCGTTTTATACGTATTTTAGACAACACAGATTACTGGTTGTTCACCCTTCTCGGCCCCCCCTACAAAGAGAACTTCTCATCTCTCATTCCTCTGGTGGAGAGGACAAGCAAAACGGTGCCATACCAGAAGGTCCTTGTTGAAAAATTGCTCCAAAGTTGATAGGGCAGACATCCAAATGGATCGTTGCCATCACGGGGACGTGTGATCGCCTAAAAGTTATCTAGAGTCAACAAAGCGGCAGCAGGCCCTCAGCTACAAGTCTAGTCTCAGTAGCCAAGAGTCTGGTCAACACAATCCTTACCATCACGGCACACTGGTTGAACGTTATGGAGGCTGGGAGCAAGTTGGCGGCTGGCACCAGACTTGCCCTCCAATAGATCCTCATTAACGGAAAGTGTACTCATTCCAATAACAGGGCCTCCTAAGAGTGCTGTATTGTTATTTATCGTCACTACCTCCCCGAGTTGGCATTGGGTAATTGCCACACGCCTGCTTCCTTCCTTAGACACTTGTGCTTTAATACCTTGTCCCACCCTCTCTAGGTGGTTCACAATTATGAAAAAAAGTGGCAAGGCAACAGCAGCCAATCAGATTTCAGCCATTGACCTCCCTTTCTCAGGCTCCCTCTCCGGCATCGAACCCTGATTCCCCGTTACCCGTGATCGCCATGGTAGGCGCAGAAAACAACATTAAAAGTTGATAGGGCAGACATCCAAATGGATCGTCGCCATCACGCGTATGTGCAATCGCCCAGAGGTTATCTAGAGTCACCAATGCGGCATCAGGCCCTCGCCCCTAATGTTTTAGATGGTCAGATCAGCAGGCCCTTGCTCTAAATGTTTTTGAGGGTCACCAGCAGGCCATCAATCATAATTTTTCAAGGGTGTGTATGATGCCCTCCAGTAAATATACAGGAAAGAATGTTTCATAACAATTTTTCCTCCCCCCAAAAATTTTTTTGGGGGGGTTTGTGCGTATGTAGTAGTGTGTATGTAGTAGTCTGTAGAAGTGGCGTACTACTCAGACAACATGGTTCCCAGCAGCGAGCTGGGAGTCCAAGATGCATCCAGACTTCCTCCCCATGCTGTTCCCAAACCATTTCAGTGGTGTTTCCATCAATTTCTGACCTTTTCCTATGAACCAGGCACCCTCCCCTCTTCAGAGCAGGGGGTGCCTGGTTTAATGCTCGGGTTCTCCCATTGACTTCCATTATACTCGGTGTGTTTGGCCAGAGCATCCAAGCACTTTGGTGCTTGATCAACACCAATGCCTAGCTCTAATAAACTAGCAAATAAAAAAATATATATATGACAGTTACCCTTTAAAAAATATGACTAGTGCAAAATGGCATTTGAAAAATCCTATCAATAGCAGTGGCTTCCAGATCACTGCATATAATATAGAAAGCACTTTAATGCAGAGTGTATCGGAGTCATGGAGAACAAGGGTGTGCCAAGGTGACACTCTGGCAAGGTTTTCGGCTACCAGGAGGAACTTCCCCTCATCGTGCAACTAACTCCAGCTTCCTGTAAAACCCTTCCCTTGGTGGGAAGCAGGTCAGCCCACTTCTGCTAGAAGGGGGAAAAAAATATTGGTTAGTTCCATTATTGTATCTAGGACTCTGCCACACCTACGCCAGGCACCGGATACCAGGCACATAGCATCAAAGTTGCATAAATACAATGCTTAGTAAGTAGGATATTTAAGAACACAGAAAGCTAGCCATAAGAAACAATGACAAAGTGTTAATTTGTAGTGCCCCCTATCTGTGGTACTACATATGCAACATGCCAATTGGGCTATTCAAAGAGAAAGGCACATCATGCCTACTTTTCATGACGTTCTCACAGATCTAAATAATGCAAAGATATTTTATAAAATATGGTTATCATCAGCTTGAGTTGCATCCAGACGCCAGGTATATTACAACTTTTAGCACCCGAGGGGCTGTCAAGATTCAAGCAGCTGCAGACATATTTCTGACTGTATCAAGCAGGTTCTTTCAGGAATTCCTGGAGACCTCAATGTCAATGATGACATCCTCATATTTGGCACAGCCCTAGAGAAGCATGGCAGTCACTTTGAACAATTATTTCTTAGACTGCAAACCTGCAATTTAACTGTAAATCCATCAAAATGTGACTTCCACCAAAAGTTTAATTCAACTTTTGGCCATATTTTTCTGCAAATGGTGTTTCAGCTGACCCTCAGAAAATGGCTGCTATAAAATCTACCAGTCAGCCTCAAAATGTATCAGACGTTCGTAGCTTTCTAGGACTGGTCACATACTGTGGATGTTTCACACCTGATCTGGTTACTGTTTCTGAACCCCTGTGACAACTCACCAAAAAAGATACTCCTTGGTCATGGACTATTGAATATTAAACAGCATTAGACACAGTGAAGTCCTGTCTCAGTAGCTTGCAGATGGCCGTTGGCCAATAATACCTAATTTACATTTATCAAAATTAAACTTCCTGTCCTAAATTCTAAATCTATAATAGTACTTAACTAAAAGCTATAACCCAACTGATTAAAATCCCTGCTTTACTGCTGTACGCAGAGATTAAGTGTACAGGATAGGTTGGTGCACACAACGAGAGATGAGCAAAGTACTAAAAATTTTGATTCGGCTGCTACGCCGAATCTCACAAAGAAATTCGCTTTGTGAAAAATGACTTCATCACAAAGAGTATTTCTTTGTGAGTAGTGGGTGCAATGACGGGACACGGCGATTGCACTGTCCCCTTCATTGAACTCCTCAGATGCCACGTTCATCGCTGATCGCAACATCTAAGATGACCACTGAGGGTTGTCAAGGGTTAATCTGTCAAAAAAATTGAAATACTCACCTTATCACTTTGATCGTGAAGAGTCTGCCGCAGCCATCTTGATTAAAGATCTAGTGCGAAATCCACATGGTGCATGATGACGTCATCACGCACATGAGATTTTGCGAGAGATCTTCAATCAAAATGGCTTCGGCGGACTCTTTGCATGCAAATGGATGAGGTAAGTATGATTTTTTTTTTTACCATCATTTTAGGGAAAATTTATTTGTTACCAACAAACACGAGAAAATTTGGCTTCGCAGCTATTGAATTTTCTCTGAAAAAAAAATTTGATTCGCTCAACACTACACACAACCATCTGTGTTGGATTGATCCATGTCAATGCGTGTTTTATCACTTCAAACTTTTTCAGTGTCAGCAGGTTAGCAGTAATGTAAAACTCAATTAGACACTGCCCCCATGTTTCTTCATGTGTCTTTAGGGGTTGCGAGCAATGGCAAGTTTCAGCACCGTGCATTCTGTTTTTATTTATTCGGATTGACGTCATCGAGTGCTTTCACCAATATGGGGCCTACCCATCATCATGAGGTGACAAATGCCACCCTCTTAATATTGCTAGTACTAATAGGAGCTCATTGCTAACCATCTAGACTCTGTCCTCTTGCCGGTCCTATTTGTATAGTTCACACATTTCAATGTACTTAGTCAGTATTTCTCCTTGTGATGACTGCACATGTCCCCGATCTTATACTTGGAGATATCACTACCTGCACATTTCATTGGACTCATTCTTGATGCCGCTTGTTGTTATGCACATGTATAAGGACTTAGAGGGTCATTTATTAAGAACAGAATTTTAGACGCCGGTCTTAATAAAGCCCCATAGCTGGTGGTTGATCCGCAGTACTCATGAAGAGGCATCGGCCTCTCCATAAGTTCGGCGCATCCAGTGCCAGTTCTAAATGCAAGACAGCTTCCTAGTAGAGATGTCGCAAACATAAAATTTTCTGTTCGCGAGCGGCGAACGCGAACTTCCACAAATGTTCGCGAACTGGGCGAACCGCCATAGACTTCAATAGGGAGGTGAATTTTAAAACCCACAGGGACTCTTTCTGTTTAAAGGGGACAAACTCCTGGACTGTGTCATGTCGGAGGGGGATCCATGGCAAAACTCCCATGGAAAATTACGTAGTTGACGCAGAGTCAGGTTTTAATCCATAAAGGGCATAAATCACCTAACATTCCTGAATTGTTTGGAATAACGTGCTTTTAAAACATCAGGTATGATGTTGTATCGATCAGGAAGTGTAACGGTTACGCCTGCTTCACAGTGACAGGCCAAACTATGACAGACCAAACTCCCTGTTTAACGCACCGCAAACAATCCATTTGCACAACCGCAAACTCCCCATTTGCACAAGGTTGGATACCAAGCTAGCCATGTCCCGTTCCTTGTCCTCACTGATGTCATTGAAGGTCTCTTCCTCCACCCAGCCACGTACAACACCAAGGGTCCCCGAAAGGTGACAACAAGCCCCATGGGACGCCTTCTGTGTTTCAGACTCCTCTCTCTGCGTTGCCTCTCTCTGCGTTATTATAAGGTGTGGTAAGTAGTACTATTCCTATCAGTTTAATCCCTGTTACGTCCCCTATCTGGGGACGTGTATATGGCATCGATTTTAGGAACCGGGAGATGGAAAAAGATGCTTGGTCGGTCCTCCTACTTCAAATTTGGGGCACTGTGCGTGCAATCAAATGTGCCACCAGATATGAGCGGCGTGTTAAGTAGTACTATTCTTATCAGTTTAATCCCTGTTACGTCCCCTATCAGGGGACGTGTATATGGCATCGATTTTAGGAACCGGGAGATGGAAAAAGATGCTTGGTCGGTCCTCCTACTTCCAATTTGGGGCACTGCGCATGCAATCTACTGTGCAACCAGATAGGAATAGTACTTTTTAACACACCACTCCTATCTGGTTGCACAGTAGATTGCATGCGCAGTGCCCCAAATTGGAAGTAGGAGGACCGACCAAGCATCTTTTTCCATCTCCCGGTTCCTAAAATCGATTCCATATACACGTCCCCTGATAGGGGACGTAACAGGGATTAAACTGATAGGAATAGTTCTACTTAACACACCACTCCTATCAGTTTAATCCCTGTTACGTTCCCTATCAGGGGACGTGTATATGGAATCGATTTTAGGAACCGGGAGATGGAAAAAGATGCTTGGTCGGTCCTCTTAATTCCAATTTGGGGCACTGCGCGTGCGCCGTGTAATGTACTGTGCGATCCCAATATGTGTTGTGTGTTAAGTAGTACTATTCCTATCAGTTTAATCCCTGTTCCATTCACTAGTATTATTATTATTATAAGGTGTGTTAGGTAGTACTATTCCTGTTACATCCTCTATCAGGGGACATGTATGGAATAGATTTTAGACAACCGCAAAGAGTTGTCAATAGTTGACACACTCATTACATACATTTTATTCCTCTATGAGTCAATCTTGGTGTAGTGATGACTGTGCTCGTGCACACGTTTGGGAGATTGCAGGCGATGGGGGTTTTATAAAGCCTATGGTCGTGCTGAGGTAGTTCAGTGATAGTTAAATGACCCAGAAAACAATGATTCTGCAGTGTGGGCCCATTGTTGGCCTAGTAGGCTTTAATGATCACCTTAGATGATCACAAAGAAAATTAATGTTTTTTCTATGCAAAATTATCCAGCCGATCACTTTTGGTCTGTTCACAATGAAGCAACGACCTTATCATCTGGGGTGTGCCAACATTGCCATTGCCAACACACTCATAGAGGTGTTCGCTTCATTGTGATACGCAAGCCCCTTCACCACAACAAGGTAATGACCACGAATGGGAATTGACACATGTATGTGCCTTTTTTTTTGTTTGGTTTTTGCAGCCACAGTTCAGCACCAGAGGCCCGAAAAATTAGGTATGTACACATGCCTGAAAAATTAGGTAATTAGGCCAGAAAAATTGATGTTTCCCAGGCAGAAAGTGCCCTAAAACATTGCGGCTTGAACCCTAGTTGGTGGCGGATAAGTCACGCAAGTCATTCGGCATTCAGAGATAAAATACAGCAGCGTGTGGACCATTTTTAGCCCAAGGCAGCTCATCTCAGTCATCAGGCCTTTTTTAGTTGAATGTATCGCCCACTGTCAGTCCCTTCGGGATCCATCCCTCATTCATCTTAATAAAGGTGAGGTAATCTAGACTTTTTTGACCTAGGCGACTTCTCTTCTCAGTGACAATACCTCCTGCTGCACTGAAGGTCCTTTCTGACAGGACACTTGAAGCGGGGCAGGCCAGAAGTTCTATTGCAAATTGGGATAGCACAGGGCACAGGTCAAGCCTGCACACCCAGTAGTCAAGGGGTTCATCGCTCCTCAGAGTTTCGATATCTGTAGTTAAGGCGAGGTAGTCTGCTACCTGTCGGTCGAGTCATTCTCTGAGGGTGGACCCCGAAGGGCTGTGGCAATGCGTAGGACTTAAAAAGCTCTGCATGTCCTCCATCAACAACACGTCTGTAAAGCGTCCTGTCCTTGCCGGCAACAACATGTCTGAAAAGTGCGCCATGGCCGTGTAGGAACGCCTGAAATGGCCACACACCTTACTAGCCTGCTTGAGGACATCCTGTAAGCCTGGGTACTTATGCACAAAGTGTTGTATGATCAGATTACACACATGTGCCATGCACGGCACATGTGTCAACTTGCCCAAATTCAATGCCGCCAACAAATTGCTTCCGTTGTCACACACCACTTTGCCGATCTCCAGTTGGCGCGGAGTCAGCTACTGATCCACCTGTGCATTCAGGGCGGACAGGAGTGCTGGTCCAGTGTGACTCTCTGCATTCCATGCTTGGCAGCCGTCAGCAGGTTTACCCAATGTGCAGTGTAGGTGATATACCTGCCCTGATCTTGCTTTGCAGACCAGGTATCAGTGGTCAGATGGACCCTTGCCCCAACACTGTGTGCCAGACATGCCATGACTTCCTTTTGCACAATAGAGTACAGGTTGAGGATTGCCATTTGTGAAAAGAAATTTCGGCCGGGTACCTTCCACTGCGGTGTCCCAATAGCTCCAAATTTTTTGAAGGCCTCAGACTCCATCAGCTTGTATGGTAAAAGCTGGCGGGCTAAGAGTTCCGATAAGCCAGCTGTCAGACGCGAGGCAAGGGGGTGACTCTGTGACATAGGCTTCTTACGCTCAAACATGTCCTTGACAGACACCTGACTGTGGGCAGATGAGCAGGATCTGCTCGAGGCGGAGTGGCGGGTGGTTGAGAGGAGGCAACGAGGACAGCAATGGTTGACGTGGCTGAAGATGCTGGACCAGGAGGAGGATGGTGGCTTTGAGTTTGTGTGCTGCTTGTACTCGTTATCATGTGTTGATTCCATAGGCGTTTGTGATGTGAGATCATGTGCCTTCGCAAAGAAGTTGTACCTAGGTGGGTGTTGGACTTCCCACGACTCAGTTTCTTTTGGGACAGGTTGCAAATGGCTGACCCCGGGTGCCGATACATGCTGTCTGACTGTGCCACTAGCTCCTTGAGACGACCTCCCCCTACTTTCAACTCGTCTCCTCCTCCTCTCTGTCTCCCCATCTGAACTTTCCCCCTGTTCTTCTTCTCTTCTAGCGGGCACCCACATGACATCATCATCATCAACCGCTTTACTTGTATCTGACAACTCAGCAAAGGAAGCAGCAGCGGGTACAACATCATCATCATCACACCGTACATCCATGTGTGTAATGCTGCCTGACTGAGACATATCCCTGTTATCTACATCCTCTGGCAATAATGGTTGCGCATCACTCATTTCTTCCAACTGATGTGTAAATAACTCCTCTGACAGATCAAGTGAAGCGGCTGTGGTGCTAGTGTTGGTGGTGGTGGCAGGCGGGCGAGTGGTAACTTGAGAGGTGCCCGAATCTAAGCTGGAGGAGGATGGTGCGTCAAGGTTCCGAGCGGATGCTGTAGAAGATTGGGTGTCCTGTGTTAGCCAGTCAACTATGTCCTCAGAACTTTTTCGAGTTCAGAGTAATCTATTACAGTCAAAATTGTAGTTTTTTTTTAAAATGTACACTACTGTTACACTAGATATGAGTTGCACTGGTGTGACACTGTGGCCCTGGCAGGGGCTGAAACACACACGTGTGAAGGCAACTGACTGCTATTATTTCACAGTCAAATTTTTTTTTATTTTTTTTATGTACACTACTGTTACACCAGATATGAGTTGCACTGGTGTGACACTGTGCCCTGGCAGGGCCTGAAACACACACGCGTGCAGGCAACTGACTGCTATTATATAACAGTCAAAAAAATAATTTTTTTTTTAAATGCAAGCTATTGTGACACCAGATATGAGTGGTGGCACTGGGCAAGTGGGCACAGTATACGCTGTGAGCCTGACACACACGCTGGCAGGCAACTGCAATTAGATTATACAGGAAAATAAAAAAAAAAGCAGACTGATGTTCTAGCCCTAAAAAGGGCTTTTTGGGGTGCTGTCCTTACAGCAGAGATCAGATGAGTCTTTCAGGACTGTAGTGGACACTGAATACACTGGCCTAGCTATCGATTTCCCTATTAAATCAGCAGCAGCTGCACTGTCCCTCCTCTCACTTAGGCCTCATGCACACGACCGTTTTTTTTTACGGGGTCCGTAGGTCCGTGATCCGTGACCGTTTTTTCGTCCGTGGGTCTTCCTTGATTTTTGGAGGATCCACGGACATGAAAAAAAAGTCGTTTGTTTTGGTGTCCGCCTGGCCGTGCGGAGCCAAACGGATCAGTCCTGAATTACAATGCAAGTCAATGTGGACGGATCCGTTTGACGTTGACACAATATGGTGCAATTGCAAACGGATCCGTCACCATTGACTTTCAATGTAAAGTCTGGAGTCTCTTTTATACCATCGGATCGGAGTTTTCTCCAATCCGATGGTATATTTTAACTTGAAGCGTCCCCATCACCATGGGAACGCCTCTATGTTAGAATATACTGTCGGATATGAGTTACATTGTGCAAACTCATATCCGACAGTATATTCTAACACAGAGGCGTTCCCATGGTGATGGGGACGCTTCTAGTTAGAATATACTACAAACTGTGTACATGACTGCCCCCTGCTGCCTGGCAGCACCCGATCTCTTACAGGGGGCCGTGATCAGCACAATTAACCCCTCAGGTGCCGCTCCTGAAGGGGTTAATTGTGCGTATCATAGCCCCCTGTAAGAGATCAGGGCTGCAAGGCAGCAGGGGGCAGACCCCCCCCTCCCCAGTTTGAATATCATTGGTGGCCTTGCGGCCCCCCCGCCCCGCCTCCCTCCCTCTATTGTAATAATAGCATTGGTGGCACAGTGTGCGGCACCCCCTCCCTCCCTCTATTGCATTAACATTGGTGGCAGTGTGCGCCCCCCCCCCCGGCCCCCCCATTCCTCTCTCTATTGTTTTAATACATTGGTGGCAGTGTGCGCCCCCCCGGCCCCCCCCTTCCTCCTTCTATTGTTTTAATACATTGGTGGCAGTGTGCCGCCTCCCCTCTCCCCCCCCCCGATCATTGGTGGCAGCGGAGTTCCGATCGGAGTCCCAGTTTAATTGCTGGGGATCCGATCGGTAACCATGGCAACCAGGACGCTACTGCAGTCCTGGTTGCCATGGTTACTTAGCAATAGTAGAAGCATCATACTTACCTGCTGGCTGCTGCGATGTCTGTGTCCAGCTGGGAGCTCCTCCTACTGGTAAGTGACAGCAATGCGTCGCACAGACCTGTCACTTACAAGTAGGAGGAGCTCCCGGCCGGACACAGACATCGCAGCAGCCAGCAGGTAAGTATGATGCTTCTACTATTGCTAAGTAACCATGGCAACCAGGACTGCAGTAGCGTCCTGGTTGCCATGGTTACCGATCGGAGCCCCAGCGATTAAACTGGGACTCCGATCGGAACTCCGCTGTAACCAATGATCGGGGGGGAGGGGGGGGGAGGCCGCACACTGCCACCAATGTATTTAAACAATAGAGGGAGGAAGGGGGGGCGGGGGGGGGGGCGCACACTGCCACCAATGTGTTAAAACAATAGAGGAAGGAAGGGGGGGGGCTGGGGGGGGCGCACACTGCCACCAATGTATTAAAACAATAGAGGGAGGAAGGGGGGGCGGGGGGGGCGCACACTGCCACCAATGTATTAAAACAATACAGGGAGGAAGGGGCGGGCGGGTGTGGGGATTGCACACTGCCACCAATGTATTAAAACAATAGAGGGAGAATGGGGGGCGGGGGGGGGGTGCACACTGCCACCAATGTTAATGCAATAGAGGGAGGGAGGGGGGGCCGCACACTGTGCCACCAATGCTATTATTACAATAGAGGGAGGGGGGCCGCACTGGCCACCAATGAAATTTAAACTGGGGAAGGAGGGGGGTCTGCCCCCTGCTGCCTGGCAGACCCGGATCTCTTACAGGGGACTATGATATGCACAATTAACCCCTTCAGGTGCAGCACCTGAGGGGTTAATTGTACGGATCACAGCCCCCTGTAAGAGATCAGGTGCTGCCAGGCAGCCGGGGGCAGTCATGTACACAGTTCGTTGTATATTCTAACTAGAAGCGTCCCCATGGAGCAACACTGGAAAATGCCGCGCTCTTCCACAGGAAGCCAGGAGCCCGGACCTCGCCCTGAACCTTGGGCGCACAACGGATCCCAAAAGAAAGAAAGATGGTCCAGCTTCACTGAAAAATACTTGAGGCTTTATTCAATCCCGTGCAGATAAAAACCAACATACAGCAATGCAGAAAATCGACCGGTTTCGGATCACTATAGATGCGGATCCTTAGTCATGATGTGCATCAGTGGGAAGTGAGGTCGAGACTAAATAGTGAACCACCAAACACAGGTGATCACAATCAGGTACAGGACACACCTCCTGATGACATCCTTCACAGATAAAATGCATAGTAATTACAACATGCCAAAAAACATAGAAAAGTAAGATAAAATGTACAAATTGCAATGATAAAAAAGAAGAAGAGTAAACATATTAGTAATGTAGAATAGTATCATGACGCCTATTCAGTCCTGATGGTATCCGTGAGCCTAATTTGAAAATCCAAAAGCACTCACGATTGAGCAACTTTTTCTTGTGATCACCGCCTCTGTTTGGTCTGTTAACCCTTTCCACTCCTTGTACTGACATGCTGTCTGTATTACCATCATGAACCTCAGCAAAATGCAGACTAGCGGCAGAAACATTTTTTATTTTAGCATGAGGTACATCAGAGATGTGACGGCAAATTCGAATTTTCAAACAGTTGGATGTGCACCCGACGTACTGTAAATTACACAGAGAGCATGTTATGCAGTATACCACATATGTGGTGTTGCAATTGATGTATTGCTGAATAGTATGAGTGGTGTGGTTACTTGTAGACACAATATGCGAGCCCATCCTCATATATGAGCAACATGTGCATCTTTTATGCCCACATTTAAAATTACCTATGTTTCTCAGCCAAGTAGGCTGGGAGCCAGGTTTATCCTGGTATAGAGAGGGGCTCACCATATTTGCTAAAGTAACAGCACGTCGGGCAACACATCGAACACCGCTTTTCACAACGTCACCCCACGCTTGGTCATATTTGAGAAGATGAAGATGTCTTTTGTGAATATTCACAACTATAACTCGTGGAGAAAGTAACTTGCTTCTCTTTATGACCAAGCCTGGGCGTTTTGTTGGGAAAGATTAAATTATCCCGAGACATGGTAGAAACCATATTTTTTGATCGGTTTAAAAGTCTGCTGGGATAATTCCTGGCTAGGAGACGAGTGGTGACAGTATTCATTTCTTCAATGCAAGTTTCACTGGAGGAACAATTGCGCAAAGCGCGAATGTATTCGCCCCTAGGGATATTATGGACAGTGTGTGCAGGATGACAGGATCCCGCATGTAGGATGGTATTTCCTGCGGTTTCCTTTCTGTGCGTACGACTATGTACACGGCCATCCCCCACGTCCCCCACCAGACACAAATCCAAAAAGGATATTAGGGTCTTATGAGAATTTAAAGAAAAACGTAAATTGCAATTGTTAGCATTAAGGAAGGATCCGAATAATGGTACGGCCGCCACATCGCCCGACCATACAAGGAGCAGGTCATCGATGTACCGACCGTACCACCGGAAGGATCCACTCCATGGGTTGGAATCAGAGAAAAGAAAATGATGTTCCCACCATGCCATATAAATGTTTGCAAGCAATGGTGAGAAACGGGCCCCCATAGAGACTCCTCTGCATTGGAGAAAAAATCTCCCATTGAACATAAAATAATTGTGTTGCATAAGAAATAATACAACTTTGCAGAGGAAATCTCTAAAGGGTAATGAGAAATTAGAATAAAGACTCAAAAACTAACCCAAAGAGATAATGGCAAGATCCTGGGGGATAGCCGTGTACAGGGAAGCAACATCAGCCGAAATCCAAGAAAAATCAGAAGACCACTGGAAGGAATGAAAAGCCTGCAAGACTGAGGCAGTATCCCGCAAAAAAACAGGAATACACTGCACCATGGGAACGCCTCTGTGTTAGAATATACTGTCGGATCTGAGTTTTCACGAAGTGAAAACTCAGCTCTGAAAAAGCTTTTATGCAGACGGATCTCCGCATCCGTCTGTATGAAAGTAACCTACGGCC
The DNA here is from genome assembly GCF_014858855.1 of Bufo gargarizans. Lineage (NCBI taxonomy): Eukaryota > Metazoa > Chordata > Amphibia > Anura > Bufonidae > Bufo > Bufo gargarizans. The sequence continues at coordinate 61,872,905 of NC_058080.1, read as the reverse complement.
ACGGATCACGGACACGGATGCCATGTGCATCTTGTGTGCATCCGTGTTCTTTCACGAACCGATTGACTTGAATGGGTCCGTGAACCGTTGTCCGTCCAAAAAATAGGACAGGTCATATTTTTTGGACGGACAGGATACACGGATCACGGTCTTGGCTGCAAAACGGTGCATTTTCCGATTTTTCCACGGACCCATTGAAAGTCAATGGGTCAGCGAAAAAAAACAGAAAACGGCACAACGGCCACGGATGCACACAACGGTCGTGTGCATGAGGCCTTAAAATGCAGCTTCCGAAATAATCTAAAATGGATGCTGTCCAGGAGGTGGGAGGGTCTGGGAGGGAGGGTCTGCTGCTGATTGGCTGGGAACAGTTGCAGATAGCAGCGCCGTCATCTATGCCTGAAATACGCTGAATTAAGGTGTATTTCAGATTAATAAATGACCCCCCTTAGTTCTCAACCTAGAATTTTTAAAGTTTAGCTTCTCATTATATCTACATTGTATCAGTTGAATCTTTTACTATTTAGCATTACTTGACTTCAGGTAGATATATGGCAATAGATATATCTATCATCTAGATTTTAAAAACATGATTGTTATCAGTTGTTGTATGCCCTTTACTAGCACACTTTGCCTTCAATTTAGATGGAATATATGTATATCCCCTACTGTATTAGCAATATTTCTTATCTTAAAGAGAGCCTTTTTGTAGTTTTGTTAAGTTTTGTAGAGAAAGATTCAGTAAAACTTGTAATTTATTCATTTATATGTGCAGCTCTGTGAATACCCATCGGCACAGGAGGTATATATGTGCAGCTCTGTGAATACCCATCGGCACAGAAGGTAGGTGTTATCAGTGATTGACAGCATTGTGTGCATAGAGAGATAGCTGTCAGCCACTGATAACTCCTCCCTCTTGTACCAATAGGATTTCACAGAGCTGCATATATAAATGTAAAAATTAAAAGTTTTACTCAATCTTTTCCCATAAAAATAGATATCAATCTGCTCGGCTTCTTCTGCACTACAACATGGTGCTGTCAGATTGCAATACATTTTTTGGTGACTGGTCCTCTTTTATCGCTGTTATTTTCCATTTCATTTTTTAGGTTTTCTATGTTAAGATCAATTCTTGGTAATTATTTCATTTAACGATATTTATCATGTTGATGTTATCAAATATAAATTATTAATATATTATATATAAATAAACATAGTTTATCCAGTATTATCACCATGGCACCATGACTATATAGCTTAATAATTTGTTTTAATACATCAAGATAGGTCGTACTCTGCCTGAAAGGACAACTTTTCGGAACAGTTTCTCCTGGCTCTGATGTATTGCCCCATCAGTATTCCTTTCTTCAGACCTGGAGGATGGTAACTTGTCCAATGTAATAAATTCTGGGTGGAATTAGGTTTCCAATAAATTTCTGTGTGGACAAGCCATCAGGCCCCAGGGTAAACTTTAAGTCCAGAAATGTAATGAATTGTTTATGTATCTCTGAGTTAAACCTTAGTCCTATATAATTTGTGGCAAACTCAATAACATTTGATTTATTCCCATCCCACAAAATTAAAACGTCATCTATATATCTGCCCCAAAATAAAATGTGACTACTGCATACACTCATGTATGTGTTTCATGAAGACCTTAGTGTCCTCCCACCAACCTAAAAATTAATTTGCATAACTCGGTATGCAAGCCATCCCATTGCTGTTCCAGTGATCGGGTGATAAAATTTGCCATTGAAAATGAAATAATTGTGCTTGAGTACAAACCATAGTAAATCAGTGACAAAATGATTGTGAAAGTGTATCCCCTTAGCACCTAAAAAGGTTTTGATGGCTTAAATTCCCAAATCATGTCATATAGTTGTGTACAGAGCTTCTACATGTAAGCTCGCTGTCATTGTTCATCGTGTGACATGTATCTCCTGGAGCCTGGTGACAGTGTCCTTGGTATCTTTCAGATAAGAGGGTAATATCGTTACAAAGGGGGACAGCATTTTGTCAGCATGTTTACTTATATTTTTGGTAGGATTGTTATTCCCTTAAACAATCGGTCTGCCAGGGACCGGGCTCCTGTTCTTATGAACTTTAGGAACAGCATAGAAGGTGGCCAGTGTTGTGTTTAGGTTATAAAAACTTTGAAACTCCTCTTTCACGATGAGCTTTGGCATCTACCAATATTTTTCTTAATTCCTTAAGGCATATCTCTGTTGGATTCGTTTCTAGTTTTTTTGTATGTACTTTCATGTATTTTCATCATTGACTATCCTCATAACAATTTCCACGTATGTATCTCTGTCAATTATCACCACGTTACCACCCTTGTATGATGGTTTGATTACTATATTCTGATTTTCTACTAATTCTTGTAATGCTTGTGTTTCTTCATGAGTAAGGTTTATTCCTCAAAAAAGAGGTAAACAATAACCTTTTCAGTTTCCCGAAGAAGCCCTTTAACGGAGATAAAACAGTGCTATTCAGAAACTGAGAGGGAAGCTCTTGCTTTTGTGTTGGGGGGCCTTCATATTCATCTTTACCTTTTTAGTGGTCAATTCACACTGGTAAGTTACCAATAAACTACTTAATCCAATCTTCAATAAACCTTCTTCAAAGCCTCTCCCACGACTGGAACTCTGGCCACTCCACCTACAGAACTACTGAGATCTGAGGCAGGATCTGGGAACCCTGAAGACTATTTTTAGAGACACCCGTCACCACAATCTGCCAAACATGATATACCAGCAACTGTATTTATCTGAGGAGCATGTAAACTTTGTTGTTTACTGAGAGCATTATGGAGGAAATAAAACAAGCGTTGGAGTCTGATCCCCAACTTCAGTTGTTCGGTCTAAGAACTGGATCTCTTTTCTTGCTGAGGCTCACCTTCACCCACCGGATCAAACAGCATACAGGCAGGCTTTCTTTAATGCAAGACATTCCCTCTTTGTGTCTGACTTATACTATTGCGTGACAATCGCCTGATAATACCTCAGTTGACCACGGCATCAGAGGGGTTTAATGTCTGCAATCTGCGTTATTGCCGATCATTGACATTCGCTCTGGGTGTCTGCTGTTTAAAAAAGCAGACACCCAGTGACTATGGGGCCTGCTTTGCTCGCGAGCGGGCGACATTTACAGCCGAGGTCCGGAAAGGTTTGGAGGGGTTGTCCCACAAAAAATATTCTATATTCAAAGTGGCACTTCGATTAGAATGATTTTGTAACTGCATGCAATTTAAAATTTAGTTTAGCTACTGAGTTATTCAATAAACTCTATCATTACAGTGCCACCTGCTGCTTGGCTATTTTCCTCTCTGAGGTGGATGAACATGCTCAGTTCCAACCTTCAACTGCCACCAGTTGTGACAGTTGCAGGAAAAGAGCCTGAGCTGTGATAGGGAGAGAGCTAAAGTAGAAAGGACAAGGCCCCTGGTCTGTGATATGGAGACAGCTGGAGCAGAAAAGCACACCTCATAATCTGTGATAGGGATAGAGCTGTAATACAAAGGATTCACCCCCTGAGCTGTGATAGGGAGACTGCTGCAGCAGAAAGGGCACCCCCCCCGAGCTGAGATAGGGAAACTGTTACAGCAGAAAAGACACACCCTCTGAGCTGCCAGCTTGAAATGAATCTAGCAGAGGAATTGGAACAATGAATTAAGTGATCTCTGGATCCATGTGAGGTACAGGGCTGGTTCTAGCTTTGTTAAAAAGAGATTGTCATGTATCATATGATGTCTGATTTTCATCTTTTAGAATAACCATGCTATAACTCCGTTAACACAACACACATAGATGTATTTACTTTAGCAACAGCTGACTCTTATTGCTAAAGTCTTTTTCATTCTAACAGTTAGTACATACTGAATTAATAAACAAAAAAAGGTAGATAAACACTCGCGCTGCCGTCTGGATAAATTGGGGTAGGGGTGAGCTCACACAAACAAACTTGTACAAACAAACTTATGTGTGAGCCCCGTCGCTGCAGGGTTCTGCTGTGGGGTTAATTGCCAAAAAACAGCCCACAAAATAGGAGGAGACCTATTGTTGATAAATAGAAAAAGGAGAAGAACCCGCGCTGACTCTATTTATGCCTGAAGAAATGCTGGTAATCTCAGACTTCCTATGGTATATAGGACCTTCTGGTCTTCAATATCTATTATGATAGCTCTATTCCTGTCAGTGCTGAGTGGATAGCTGCGCTTATCCTTTACATGCAAATAAGTGTTGCAGAAGGTAAAAAACTGTTGCGGACTAATATGGCAGTCTTAGGCACTTACTGTTCTGTGCTCCGCTCGGTTCTTTTCTGAAAAAGTTCAATCTTCATAGTATTGATGATCCTCCTCTCGTCCCGTTTCAATCTTCTGTCTTCAGCTTGTTCTGTGTAGCGTGTGCAGCCCCGGCCGGTAGCTTGCGCGCGCACAGAGCAGCCGTTGTTTGGTGCGTTGTCCTGGAGACCTGTAGTGTGACGTCACACCCGAGACTACGGAAGCCTCTAGGGTCCACAATTCCTCCGACGCGTTTCGGAATACACTGATTCCTTCCTCAGGGATAATTGTGAAGCCTGTTGAGCCGATTTTTAAGCATGCAGGTCTCCATGGAAACGTTTTTTGTTGATAGTGCACTTAGAGAAACAGTGCTGGAACTTCAAGGGGTGCCAGGAATATTGAAGAAAGAGGGTTATGTAGTTGGTTAGCAATTAAAATTGGGTTAGTTTGAGTACATATGATTCCTTTACACCATTGCTCCCCAGAGATATTAGGAATATTTGAAATCTATGTTAATTGGTTTAGCAGAAGGGCCTGATTATTGGGAAGATTTTATTTTTTATTATTTTATTTTTTTTATTTATTTATTTATTTATTTTTTTATTTATATTGCTGTTGTGATTATTTGTCTTGCGTAATGACTTTCTTACTTTTAGCTATTATATAAGGAATTTATAGGAATGCGAACAATTCGATTTCTTGATTCAGGCCTGTAGGAGCCAGGGTGTTTAGGTTATAAATCCACTCGCTCTCTTTTCGGGACATTGCCTTTATATAATCACCCCCTCTGGGATCACGCTTCACTTGTTCTATACCTCCAAAGGATGAGCCTTCAAATTTGCCCTTGTGTTTTTCCATGAAGTGACGTGATAGTGGATGGCCCACAAATTTTTTGTTTATGTTTTTTACATGTTCCCATATTCTGACCTTTAGCTCGCGTTTAGTTCTCCCTATGTACACCTTTCCGCACGGGCATTTTATGTAGTAAATGACCCCCTTTGAAAAGCAGGACAAGTGGTTTTTTATTTTGTATGAATTGTTTTCACTGGTGATTTCTTTGATAATGTTTTTTTGTTTAGATGCTTGGAAAGCCTTGCATGTTTTCTTCAAAAACATGTCCAAGAATTGCCGGCCTACCTAAAAGACACGCAACACATTCTACAAATTTTGGAAACAGTGAAATGGGAACCAGATTACATCTTGGGGACACTCGATGTTACCTCCCTGTATACAGTGATAGAAAATAATAAAGGAAAAGAAGCAGCTCAACATTTCTTGAACAAAAAGGGTAATATTCCACCAGAACAAATAGACTTCCTAGGGGAATGCATTTTATTCATCCTGAATCACAATTATTTTAAATTTGAAGACAATTTTTTCCTCCAGACGTGGGGGACCGCTATGGGGACCAGGTTCGCGCCGAGTTTCGCTAATCTATATATGGGAAGGTGGGAGGAGCTTACCATCTTCCCTGATGGCGAGCTCCGCGCGGGCCTGGTCCTCTGGCGAAGATTCATAGATGATATTGTTTTTATATGGAAAGGAGGGATGCCGTCCTTACAATACTTTTTAAATGAAATAAATAAAAATGATTTTTATCTACATTTTACGTCTACCCACAGTACCCAGGAAATCAATTTCCTGGATTTAACCATTAAAATCCATAATAACACAATATTAACCCAGACGTATACAAAACCTACAGACAGTAATGGATTTATCGCTCTAGATAGTTGCCATCTCCCAATTTGGCTTACCAATATCCCACGGAGCCAACACATCCGCCTACGGAGGAATTGCACCCTAAATGAACGGTTCGAATATGAGGCAAACAATTTACAACAAAAATTCCTGGAAAAGGGTTACAATGCTACAAAATTAGAGGAGATTAAAAATGAAGTTATGAAAATAGAACGACAATCACTGATTCAGAAACAAAAAACTTCTGATAACGAAAAAAACACACTGAAGGATAACACGGACTTTGTTATACCCATAATAACCCAATATCATGAAAAAGAATACCAGTTCAGACAAATCATAAAAAAACATTGGGACATTTTAAAGCACGATAAAATCATTGGGGAAAAATTACCCAGGGCCCTAAATTTATTTTTAGAAAATCAAAAAATTTGGGAAATTTAATAGCCCCATCAATTAAAACTAGTGATGAGCGGCAGGTGCCATATTCGATTTCGACGAAATTCGCGAATATTCGATAGAATATTCGTTTTATATTCGTCGAAATCGAATATTCGTCATTATTCTTGTTATCGCGATTAATATGCGATTTAAATAATCGAATTTCGATTTTAACTTAAAGGCTACTCTCCTATTGAAATTGCAATTCGATTTTTTCAAGTTATAAAATTCGAATTTCGATTTTAACTTAGCACTGCTATATGCCATATTAGTTAGCCTAATATGGCATATAGCAGTGCTAAGTTAAAATCGAAATTCGAATTTTATAACTTGAAAAAATCGAATTGCGATTTCAACGTAATTCTCAAATCCGACAGTACATTCTAGTATATGGAGTCGTTCCCATGGTGATGGGGACGCTCCATAAGCATGGAATATGGCTTCAATGGCTTGGTAGAATTAGCGAATTGACGAATATATTCGTTATATTCCACAAAACGAATATAACGAATGTATTCGTCATATTCCACAAAACGAATATAACGAATGTATTCGTCATATATCACAAAACGAAGATAACGAAGTATTCTGCATCTTCATTTTAGCTACATATTCATCAATTTCGCTAATTCTAGCAATGATATAGGAAAGTTAACTATAGAGACAGCTAAGTATAATTCGCTATGCGATTATATGACTGCTTTTTTTTATAAATAGTATAATTATAATAATTATCAGGTATTATAATTATTCTATTTATTTAAAAAAAAAGCAGTAATATAATCGCATAGCGAATTAAACTTAGCTGTCCAGTCAGTGCCCGTTGCCGCTTCTGCCGACTTCCATGCTCATGGAGCGTCCCCATCACCATGGGAACATCTCCATATACTAGAATGTACTGTCGGATTTGAGAATTACGTTGAAATCGCAATTCGATTTTTTCAAGTTATAATAATCGAATTTCGATTTTAACTTAGCACTGCTATATGCCATATTAGTTAGCCTAATATGGCATATAACAGTGCTAAGCTAAAATCGAAATTCGATTATTATAACTTGACATAATCGAATTGCGATTCCAACTTGGACCTGGTTTACTATATGGTTGGCTTCAATGGCTTGGTAGAATTAGCGAATTGACGAATATATTCGTTATATTCCACAAAACGAATATATTCGTCATATTCCACAAAACGAAGATAACGAAGTATTCGTCATATTCCACAAAACGAAGATAACGAAGTATTCTGCATCTTCATTTTAGCTACCTATTCATCAATTTCGCTAATTCTAGCAATGATATAGGAAAGTTGACTATAGAGACAGCTAAGTATAATTCGCTATGCGATTATATTACTGCTTTTTTTTTAAATAAATAGAATAATTATAATACCTGATAATTATTATAATTATACTATTTATAAAAAAAAGCAGTCATATAATCGCATAGCGAATTATACTTAGCTGTCTCTATAGTCAACTTTCCTATATCATTGCTAGAATTAGCGAAATTGATGAATAGGTAGCTAAAATGAAGATGCAGAATACTTCGTTATCTTCGTTTTGTGGAATATGACGAATACATTCGTTATATTCGTTTTGTGGAATATGACGAATACATTCGTTATATTCGTTTTGTGGAATATAACGAATATATTCGTCAATTCGCTAATTCTACCAAGCCATTGAAGCCATATTCCATGCTTATGGAGCGTCCCCATCACCATGGGAACGACTCCATATACTAGAATGTACTGTCGGATTTGAGAATTACGTTGAAATCGCAATTCGATTTTTTCAAGTTATAAAATTCGAATTTCGATTTTAACTTAGCACTGCTATATGCCATATTAGGCTAACTAATATGGCATATAGCAGTGCTAAGTTAAAATCGAAATTCGAATTTTATAACTTGAAAAAATCGAATTGCGATTTCAACGTAATTCTCAAATCCGACAGTACATTCTAGTATATGGAGATGTTCCCATGGTGATGGGGACGCTCCATGAGCATGGAAGTCGGCAGAAGCGGCAACGGGCACTGACTGGAGCAGCCAGGAAGCCAGGAATCCAAAGGACAGGTAAGAACAACTTTAGGGAAGTGGGAAAGAAAAAAATATAACAATAAAAAAAAAAAAAAAAAAAAAAAAAAAACGAATATTCGAAATATCGAATTTATATCACTATATTCGAAATATTCGCGAATTAGCGAAGTGCCGATATTCGCGAAAAAAATTCGATATTCGAATATTCGCGCTCAACACTAATTAAAACTACAACTGAAGGGAAAAACAAAAAGGCATCCATACCAGATGACAAAAAAGGTTTTTTTCCTTGCAGAACATGCAAGGCTTGCCAAGCATCTAAACAAAAAAACATTATCAAAGAAATCACCAGTGAAAACAATTCATACAAAATAAAAAACCACTTGTCCTGCTTTTCAAAGGGGGTCATTTACTACATAAAATGCCCGTGCGGAAAGGTGTACATAGGGAGAACTAAACGCGAGCTAAAGGTCAGAATATGGGAACATGTAAAAAACATAAACAAAAAATTTGTGGGCCATCCACTATCACGTCACTTCATGGAAAAACACAAGGGCAAATTTGAAGGCTCATCCTTTGGAGGTATAGAACAAGTGAAGCGTGATCCCAGAGGGGGTGATTATATAAAGGCAATGTCCCGAAAAGAGAGCGAGTGGATTTATAACCTAAACACCCTGGCTCCTACAGGCCTGAATCAAGAAATCGAATTGTTCGCATTCCTATAAATTCCTTATATAATAGCTAAAAGTAAGAAAGTCATTACGCAAGACAAATAATCACAACAGCAATATAAATAAAAAAAATAAAAAAAATAAAAAAAATCTTCCCAATAATCAGGCCCTTCTGCTAAACCAATTAACATAGATTTCAAATATTCCTAATATCTCTGGGGAGCAATGGTGTAAAGGAATCATATGTACTCAAACTAACCCAATTTTAATTGCTAACCAACTACATAACCCTCTTTCTTCAATATTCCTGGCACCCCTTGAAGTTCCAGCACTGTTTCTCTAAGTGCACTATCAACAAAAAACGTTTCCATGGAGACCTGCATGCTTAAAAATCGGCTCAACAGGCTTCACAATTATCCCTGAGGAAGGAATCAGTGTATTCCGAAACGCGTCGGAGGAATTGTGGACCCTAGAGGCTTCCGTAGTCTCGGGTGTGACGTCACACTACAGGTCTCCAGGACAACGCACCAAACAACGGCTGCTCTGTGCGCGCGCAAGCTACCGGCCGGGGCTGCACACGCTACACAGAACAAGCTGAAGACAGAAGATTGAAACGGGACGAGAGGAGGATCATCAATACTATGAAGATTGAACTTTTTCAGAAAAGAACCGAGCGGAGCACAGAACAGTAAGTGCCTAAGACTGCCATATTAGTCCGCAACAGTTTTTTACCTTCTGCAACACTTATTTGCATGTAAAGGATAAGCGCAGCTATCCACTCAGCACTGACAGGAATAGAGCTATCATAATAGATATTGAAGACCAGAAGGTCCTATATACCATAGGAAGTCTGAGATTACCAGCATTTCTTCAGGCATAAATAGAGTCAGCGCGGGTTCTTCTCCTTTTTCTAGTTAGTACATACTGGTGGCAAGATAGTTGTTTTCCCACAGAAGCTTAGAATGTAGCAAATCCAAAGATTGCCAAATCCAATTTAATTAAAATGATTTATTATTCGTTTTACTAGTGATATATTATTTACGTCAAAACTTCACAAATACTCTACCAAGATATCGCTCTGGCTAAAATAAAGCTGATGTAATCCTTTCTATAAAACTGTTTTCTGGAGTTCCGAATTGCACCATTGATTTCTTCTCTTTTTTTTAAATTCTGTTTTAACGTTCATTAGGCACCCTGCTGAATCAATTTGTGAGGGAACCAGAGGGAAACATTAATACTCCCAGTAAAACTAAATTACATGACCACTGGAAAAAGAAAGGTAGTGAATGAAACCAACACGACTGCCAATGACAACATCTGTGATTTAAACTTATAATAAAAAAAGTCATTATTTTTGGGAATTTAACGTCATATGAAATCGGATGGATTATGAGGCAGCAGGGTTAAATTTAACTTTAAAACTGCATCAGTTTAATATGCTTCACAATGGCTGGAAAAGTAACATCAAGTTTTTGGAATTTTTGGAGAGTTTCACTTAAAGGGGTTATCCGAGTTGTGGAAAGAAACTAAAAAAAAAAAAAAAAAACTTATAAAACTCATCAGGACATACATATACATTAGTTAAACTTGTTTTCTTAAGAGAAAAACCCCATACTTACACATTTGGATTGTGCTGTTATTATTGCTTTGTTTACATGCTGCAGTGGGGGCGTGTAACAACAATGGCCTGAGCTCTCCCTCATGAATATTTTTGGGTGTGAATAACCTGCCCTTCCCCGCCCCCTGCTCTGCACAACCTAACTTTGCATTAAAAAAACATGATCACATGATCATCTCCTAGCTCGCACAAGCAGAAGATCTTCCTGTCACATTGCAGATACTCTCTCTATATATATAGATGGTATATATAGATATATATGTATATAGAGATATTGATCGGTAAATATATATCACCATATACATACAGCCAGGTCCATAAATATTGGGACATCGACACAATTCTAACATGTTTGGATCTATACACCACCACAATGGATTTGAAATGAAACGAACAAGATGTGCTTTAACTGCAGACGGTCAGCTTTAATTTGAGGGTATTTACATCCAAATCAGTTGAACAGTGTAGGAATTACAGCAGTTTGCATATGTGCCTCCCACTTGTTAAGGGACCAAAAGTAATGGGACATAATAATAATCATAAATAGAGTTGAGCGGACACCTGGATGTTCGGGTTCGACGGGTTTGGCCGAACTTCGGAAAAAAGTTGACCCCGAACCCCATTGAAGTCAATGGGGACCCGAACTTTTGAGCACTAAAATGGCTGTAAAAATGTCATGGAAAGGGCAACTGACCAATTCATTTTTTTTAAACCTGTCTACTATGTATAGTAGTGGTACATCACACCCAAAAATTGGTGAATTTCAAGGGAAAATGTAACTGACTATTTTTTTTTCTTTCGGTCTACTAGGTATAGCAGTGGTACATCAAACCCAAAAATTGGTGAATTTCACCCGAAAATGTAAATGACAATTTTTTTTTTAACCGGTTTACTAGGTAAAGCAGTGGTACTATACACCCAAAAATTTGTTAATTTCACCCGAAAATGTAAATGACAATTTTTTTTTTTTTTTAACCGGCCTATAGCTGTGGTACTATACACCCAAAAATTGATGAATTTCACCAGAAAATGTAACTGACAAAGTAGTGAAATGATATAAAATAAAATGCGTACAATAAAAAATGGAGTTTATAAGGTGGAGTTCCATATGGAGTAGGAGTTTGAAGAGACGGTGGACGTAGCGGTGAAGGTGGAAGCGGCGGTGGAGGAGGACGAGGTAGCCAACACAGGTGTTCACGATCCAATTTGATATCTGCTCTATAAACTGTTCTTTTATGCGCCTACCATGGTGATCACGGATGGCGGGGAATCAGGGTTCCAGGCCAGAGAGCGAGCGTGAGAAAGAGAGACCACATCCAAGGGAGGATTCATTTTTTCAAATTTAAAATTATAGAGTTGAAAAATTGGAGAAATTATTAAAGCATAAAAGTGTGACAACTTTTCAAAGTTTAAGCATTGAATGAAAGGATGTGGCGTGCATTTATTACTGAATAATTTATTAAATTTTATTCCCTGTTACCTATGCATAGCAGGTGTTTATTCACGTCTAAAATTGTATAATGTCAACCCAAGAATGTAACAGAAAAATTATTGAAATTTATTAAGCTGTCAACTAGGTAGAAGAGGGGTATATTACACCCAAAAATGTAACTGACAATTTTTTTTTTTTAAACCTGTCTACTAGGTATAGTAGTGGTACATCACACCCAAAAATTGATGAATTTCAAGGGAAAATGTAACTGACTATTTTTTTTTTCGGTCTACTAGGTATAGCGGTGGTACATCACACCCAAAAATTGGTGAATTTCACCAGAACATATAACTGACAATTATTATTTTTTTTTTTTTAACGGTCTACTAGGTAAAGCAGTGGTACTATACACACAAAAATTGGTGAATTTCACCAGAACATATAACTGACAATTTTTTTTTTTTTTTTTTTTTAACGGTCTACTAGGTAAAGCAGTGGTACTATACACACAAAAATTGGTGAATTTCACCCGAAAATGTAAAAAAATAAATAAATAACATTGTCAAACTGGCCTACTAGGTATAGCAGTGGTACTATACATCCAAAAATGGATGAATTTTACCCAAAAATGTAAATGACAAATTTTTTTTTTAAACCTGTCTACTTGGTATAGCAGTGGTACCATACACCCAAAAATTGCTGAATTTCACCAGAAAATGTAACTGACAAAGTAGTGAAATGATATAAAATAAAATACGTATATAAAAAAAATAATTTGAGTTTATGAGGTGGAGTTCCATATGGAGTAGGAGTTTGAGGAGACGGTAAAGGTGAAAGCGGCGGTGGAGGAGGACGAGGTAGCCAACACAGGTTTTTGCTTTTAATTTTACATTTTTTTTTATTAGGGTACACTCTAAAAGAGTGTGAAATATCCAAAATACAAGAATGAGCAATTTGCGCAGCAGTATAACAATGGCTGGTTAGTGCCGGTATACATGTCTATTCTGCACAAGGTACGGACTAGTCCTGAGGGATCCAAGCCTGGTTCATTTTAATGAACGTGAGCTTGACCACATTGGCTGTGGACAGGTGGCTGTGCTTATCTGAGATGACGCCCACTGCCGTGCTAAACACACGTTCAGATAATACACTGGCTGCAGGGCAGGCCAGCACCTCCAAGGCGTAAAGGGCAAGCTCAGGCCATGTGCCCAATATCGAGACCCAGAAGTTGAAGGGGGCAGACCCGTCATTCAGTACGTGTAGCCGTGTGCACACATACTGCTCCACCATGTTGGTGAAATGCTGCCTCCTGCTAAGACGTTCCATATCAGCTGGTAGTGCTGGTTGTTGTGGCGTGCTGACAAAACTTTTTCACATTTCGGCCATGCTAACCCTGCCTTCTGAGGTGCTGGCGGTGCCCCAGCTGCATTGGCGTTCTCTTTCTCGTACTCTGCTTTTGACTTGTGCTTCCACTGTGCCCCCACTGTCAGGTGGGAATGCCACCAGCAGCGTGTCTACCAGCGTGCGATTGTACTCGCGCATCTTACGATGACGCTCCAGTGACGGAATTAAGGACGGTACGTTGTCCTTGTAACGGGGATCCAGCAGTGTAGCCACCCAGTAATCAGCACAAGTTAAAATGTGGGCAACACTGCAGAATGGAATCGCTCATGTGTGCCAGGCTGCACAGAGGCAATGAAAAGCTGTCCTCTGTGGGAGGTGTATCGTCTGTGTCCTCTATATCTCCCCAGCCACGCACCAGTGGTGGCCATGAGCTGGTCTGGGTGCCACCCTGCTGTGAACATGATTCCTCCTCCTCCATCTCCTCATCCTCAACCTCGTCATCCTCCTGAACTGTGCACTGGCTGGACAATTGTGTACCTTGGGTTTGTGGGTGCAGGAACCCACCCTCGGAGCCACTTGGGAATGACTGGCCGGAAACCCTACGAAATGATCCCTCTTCCTCCTCCTGTGCCACATCCTCTTCCATCAGAGCCAGGAGCGTTTTTTCAAGGAGGCATAGAAGTGGGATAGTAAAGTTGAGAACGGCGTTATCGGCACTGGCCATGTTGGTGGAGTACTCGAAACAGCGCCACAAGGAACACAGGTCTTGTATGGAGGCCCAGTCATTGGTGATGAAGTGGTGCTGTTCCGCCGAGCGACTCACCCATGCGTGCTGCAGCTGAAACTCCACTATCGCCTGCTGCTACTCGCACAGTCTGGCCAGCATGTGCAAGGTGAAGTTCGACCTTGTGGGCACGTCGCATATGAGGCAGTGAGTAGGAAGGCCGAAGTTACGCTGCAGCGATGACAGGCTAGCAGCAGCAGGGTGAGAACGCCGAAAGCGCGCACAGACGGACCGCACTTTATGCAGCAGCTCTGACATATCGGGGTAATTTTTAAGAAATCTCTGCACCACCAAATTCAGCACATGCGCCTGGCAAGGAATGTGCGTCAAACCGGCTAGTCCCAGAGCTGCTTTGAGATTTCGCCCATTATCGCACACCACCAGGCCGGGCTTGAGGCTGACCGGCACAAACCACTCATCGGTCTGTTGTTCAAGGCCCGTCCACAGGTTCTGCGCAGAGTAGGAGGAGGAAGCAACAGGAGGCAAACTGAGGCGCCATGCAATCCTCGGTTGTGGAATCACATGCGCCAAACTGCTATCCGCCTCCGGCCCTGCCGCCACTGCGTTTACCCAGTGTGCTGTTATGGAGATATAACGACCCTGACCATACTCACTGGTCCACGTATCCGTAGTCAGGTGCACCTTGCCACAGATGCCGTTGCGCTGTGCACACCTGATTTTGTCCTCTACTTGGTTGTGCAGGGAAGGGATGCCTCGCCTTGAAAAGTAGTGGCGGATGGGCACGACATACTGTGGGAAAGCCACCGCCATAAGACCTTTAAAACTATCCGTCTCCACCAGACGGAATGACAGCATTTCAAAGGCCAGAAATTTAGAAATGCTGGTATTCAGGGCTAGGGATCGCAGGTGGGTAGGGGGGTACTTCCTCTTCCTCTACAGCGTTTGGGAGATGGAGAACTGAACGCTTCCGTGGGACATTGTGAAGATGCTTGGTGACCCAGGTGTTGGTGTTGCTGCCATATCCTCTGTTTGTGGGGTGGCAGGTGGCACTGTCACTCCAGAGGTGGATGAAGAGGAAGCAGGAGGAGCCAGAGACCTTTCATGGTTTTTGAGGTGTCTACTCCACTGCAGCTCGTGCTTTGCACTTAAATGCCTGGTCATACAGGTTGTGCTCAGGTTGAGAACGTTTATGCCTGGCTTCAGGCTCTAATTTCACAGCGTGCAAACCACTCGTGTCTTGTCGTCAGCGCATTGTCTGAAGAACTGCCACGCCAGGGAACTCCTTGGAGCTTGCTTTGGTGTGCTCGGTCCCTTGCTGCGGTGGGCAGTAGCAGGCATACTGTCTAGAGGACGGCCGCTCCGCTTTTGCACCCTGCTCCCTCTTCTGCTGTGCTGGTGGCTCTGTGCGACCACCGCCTCTTCCTCCGAACTACATAGGTCACTCGCATGACCTTGATTCCATGTGGGGTCGAGGACCTCATCGTCCTCCACATCATCTTCCACCCAGTCTTCACCCCTGCCTTCCTTGTCGGTCTGCACACTTTCGAAAGCCCCAGCCATTGGCACCTGTGTTTCGTCATCATCCGAGACGTGCTGCGATGGTCCTCCCATGTACTCATCTTGAAAGATAAGTGGTTGGGCATTAGTGCACTCAATCTCTTCCACTTCTGGGGCAGGGCTAGGTGGATGGCCCTGGGAAACCCTGCTAACAGAGTCATCAAAAAGCAGAACAGACTGCTGCATGACTGCCCTCTTGTGGTGTATTTAGGAATTGGCAGAGCAGTAAGCCTGGTGAATGCAGCGATGACATGCTGCAAGCCGGGATCCCTAGCCGGTGCAGAGGTGGACAAAACCTCCGGCTGAAGAGGCTCTGGTAGGCAAACTGAGGGTGCCTGTGGCAGCTTCCAGGGCAGAATGTAGGGTTGCACTCTGGGATTGAAAGTCAGGACAGAGTTATTTATTTGCCCCACCTGTAGAGTTGGAGCCGCAGGGATTTCAGGGCTCACTATGGGGACCTCAGGATTGAGGCGTCCCGCTCTGGCAGTAGTAGCAGCACTGGGCGACGGAGTGGAAGTTCCGTCCGCCTCCGGCGCACCAGTAGGTGTCCTTGGTAGAGCAGGCCTAGGCCTGTTGGAGGTATGGGGACCCTCAGGGAGTGGTGCAGGGGCAGGTACGGACCGGGCCTGGGCCTCAGGGAGCGCGTCTGCTCCTACCTGATGTTGCGGCCGGGCGGCCGGTTCCGGTGCCTCCTGGTGGTCATCTGGAGCTTCAGGTGCCGTCTGCGGTGCAGGCTGGTCCAAAGCCTGGGCGACTGTATCAGCAGCATCCTCCGCGGGAGCAGGCTCAGCATCGGCAGCCATCTTGGTTTCTGGGTTGGCGGCCATCTTCTTTTCCGTCATGGTGCATGCAGGAGGTGAGGGTGGAGCCAAGAGGGAGCAGTCTGTACTCCCTTGGTTCACAATACAAAGTTCATGGTGGGCAGTCTTTAGTTTTCCCGCTTCCAGGGGGGCGTACTCGACATCTTCGCGCTCTTGAGAGGGCGTTCTTGTCTTTTCCCGCCTCCGACAAGCATGGAGAGGCAGCGCCATTTTGCGAATACGGCGAATTAACCCCCTGAGTACTCGTGGGCACCGCATGGTGCTTTCTGGCACGGCAATGAAGCAATAAAGTCAATTTTCAGATCTTGTAGTACTGTGAAACATGCATTTGGATCCGGTTAAGCACACAATTGGATCCGGTTCTGTTGGACAGGGGTAGACACACAATTCAATCCGATCCTGCTCGCAGCGACGCCACTCCAATGCAATGAGCAGGGACACTGGGTCAGTGGGTTGCTATGCAGTGGGTCAGTTTTAGATGTGTATAAGTTCGTGACGCCAGTTGCAGCTTGCGCAGGTACTATAGCAGGGCCCTTTAAGATGGTGTAGCTCATATACCAGGTGAGGAATGCCAGAGGGGGAATAATGTCTCTTTGCAGTGTCAACGGTGTATCCTACCTTGGTACGGCTGGACTCCTGTATCCCGGCTCACATGCAACAAAATGAGTGCTGTTAATAGGAGTTTTGGTGGAATAACTGAGATCCAGTCAGAGAATAAAGTCCAACTTGTCTTTACTTAATGCAGCTTTTTGGATGCATACAAGTTACAATGCAGCTTGAGTCTTGGGTCCCAGCAGGTTTTGGCAATATGTGGCAGGAATTTATATATATATTCTGCATCTAGTACATACGCCTATAGAACTGGCAGATATCTGTCTTCTGCTCTGTCTGTATTCTGCTTGGTATGGGCCTGACTAGCTGAGGAGGTATTTGGCTTCTCCTGAACTTGGGAATGGTACTCACAGGACAGCTCGCAGGGTATGGTGTCTTCTTCCTGGAGATCTCTTGTTCTGTGGATGCTGCTTCTCTGGTCGTCCAGCTGAGGATGATGACTCAGGCTGGGGAGATGGATCTTGAACCTCAGCCGAGGTTGGATCCAGGGTTGGGATCCCTGAACTGGGAGCTCCTACTAACACAACCTACCCCAACAGGGGTGGCTGGTACACTGACTAACCTTTCCTTCCTCCCTATGAGGTAGGAAATGGGAAGACTCCACTCCTCCTCAGAAAGGGGGGAGCTAGCCTGGAATGGAATATTCCAGTCTAGGTATACTAAACTGTCCTATTGACTATCTACATATTGCCGCCACCTACTGGTGTACATAAATAATTACAGCAATTTACATGTAACAGTCATAGAAAATCCAGATAATATAAATGCAATGTCAGATTACACCAGATGATAACACATTTACACTTTAACATACTGTAGCAGGGTGACAGAGTTTTAGTGACATACTCTGGGATGTTACAGGTGTATCTCACAATGACATCTGCATCAAATGCTGCCAACGAATTTTTTTTTTGCCCAAACAAGTGTTTGTTTAACAACTGAATTTGACAGCAGTATATAAGCCTGTAATTTCACATGTGCTGATGCTGCAAGGCCTGAAAAAAGTGTTTTTTGGCAAAAAAGTGTGTTTTTAAAACCCCAGAAAATGATGGGTGTATTTCTAGCTTAAATTCTCTCCCTGAAATCACAAGTCCAGCAGCATCCTCTCCCTACACTAAGCACAGCAGAGTGACGTGCATTGCTACATGACTCCAGCTTATATAGAGGCTAGGTGACATGCTACACTGGCCAATCACAGCCATGCCATTAGTAGGCATGGCTGTGATGGCTTCTAAGGTCAGACAGTTAAATGCTTTAAAAAAGCGCCAAGAAAACACAGAACCCGAACCCAAACTTTTGCTGAAATGTTCGGGTTCGCTCAACACTAATCACTATATATATTCCCACATATATACTGTATATAGATGATATATATATAGATCTCTATATACAAATCTATATATATATATATATATATATATATATATAAGCTATATCTATGCTACATCTATATCTATCTAAGCTATTTGACAGCTATATCTAAGCTATATGACAGCTATATGTATCTAAGCTATGTGACACCTATATGTATCTAAGCTATATGACAGCTATATGTATCTAAGATATATGACAGCTATATGTATCTGACAGCTATATGTATCTAAGCTATATGATAAAAACAAAGTCTGGGCAGCACCGCAATCCCACTTGTGTGTGTGGAGTGCCAGCGGCTGTGGGGACGATCCACCCCCAAAATAATAAAAAAAATGAAGACATTCCACTGCACATTCAGGGCGCAAAATTCAAATGTAGGCTTTATTCACCAGACAGCGACGTTTCAGTCCACTTGCTGAGACCTTTCTCAAGCAGTGACATTTTAAGCTATATGACAGCTATATCTATCTAAGCTTTATGACACGTATATGTATCTAAGCTATATCTATATCTAAACTATATCTATAGCTAAGCTATATGTATCTAAGCTATATGACAGCTATATGTATCTAAGCTATATGACAGCTATATGTATCTAAGCTATATGACAGCTCTATTTATCTAAGCTATATGACAACTATATGTATCTAAGCTATATGACAGCTATATGTATCTATATCAATGTTATTGCTTGAAAAAGGTTTCATTGAGAGGACCGAAACGTCGGACCTGGTGCAATAAACACATCAATTGTTTCTTGGAAGTGTCGTGCCTTTTCCCGTGCTCTCACTGACTTCTGCGCAGTTCATCAGACACATTCGCCCCATAGCTTCGGGTCTAGGGTTCCACGCTGCCTCCATATCTGGGCATTCTTTCCGAATCGGGGCCGCGTCTGCAGCTTCCAAACACGGCGTCCCCGCTCATGTCATACGGAAGATGGGACGGTGGCAATCTTCATGTTTTTCCCGTTACATCCCACATCCACAGGTCGAGATCGCCAAAGCTTTTTCCAGTTTGGATCTGTAATTTCTCAACTGCCTAAATTCATGTTTTGCCCCCTTTTCTGGCTCACCCGCGTTACATGGCTAAAGGCACACCACTAGCCAAGTTAGGTTCAACTGTGTCCAGTTTCTCCACCTTCGCCCAGCGCTCCCCCCGGAGCCTTGACCTCAAGTACAGCAGGCTGGATTTCCAGCCTGCATTTGTGGGAGGGGCATAGGGTACTTAGCCGGCCGCACGCCCTCCCCAAGGTGTCGGCATCGCGTGGTGCCCCACCCTACCCTCCCTCATTTCCAGTCTCGCTCCAAGCTCAGACTCCCTGGGTTAGCCCCCTTTTCTGTCTCACCCGCGTTACATGGCTAAAGGCACACCACTAGCCAAGTTAGGTTCAACTGTGTTCAGTTTCTCCACCTTCGTCCAGCGCTCCCCCCGGAGCCTTGACCACAAATGTATCTATATCAATGTTATTGCTTGAAAAAGGTTTCTTTGAGAGGACCGAAACGTCGGACCTGGTGCAATAAACACATCAATTGTTTCTTGGAAGTGTTGTGTAATTTTTTATTTTTACATTGATCTGGATGTTGGATCGCTTCTGTGGCCACTGGCACTCCAATTTTTTCTTTGCCTGCAGTGCTGCCCAATATCTTCTTTGTAAGCTATATGACAGCTATATGTATCTAAGCTATATTACAGCTATATGTATCTAATCTATATGACAGCTACATCTATCTAAGCTATATGACATAAAGCAGAAAAATAAGACAGTACTCCGGTCTTCCAGTGAATAGGTGGATACTTTATTACACCCAACAGCAATGCAATGGAAGACCGCATTGCTGTTGGGTGTAATAAACTATCCACCTATTCACTGGAAGACCAGAGTGCTGCCTTATTTTTCTGCTTTATGTTATCGTTCCACATCCTAGGAACAATTGGGGATTGTCACCTCGCATCAAAGGAGTGCTGCTCTTAATTTTTTCATTTTCTAAGCTATATGACAGCTATATGTATCTAAGCTATATGACATCTATATCTATATGAGGGACAATGATTTACTTTGTGATGTTCCTGGGGTGTTTTTTATATTTTTTATGGCCAGTGGAGTAGGGCAATGGTAACTTGCTGAGGCTGCCAGATCGCCAGACGCAGAGGCAGGGGAACGGGCACACTGGTGGATCACAGGGAGGGAGCGGGCACAACATTGAATCTTTCCACCCTGCTGCTGCCACTGGTAAGGATCGCGCATGCGCAATCCCTCACAGGAGCCGCTGCAGCAAGAGGAGAGAGAGGGGGCGGGCACACAAGGCTCTGATGTTTCGTGTACAGAGCCGGGCCACTACCTAAGGCAGGCAAAAGCCTGTAAACGAGACGTCACCACCGGAGCCTGGTGGATGACGTCAGGGGTCACGTGACCGACATCGGCCGTTCAGAAAGACTGCAGAATAAATAATGTGAGTAAATTACAAATGTATTATTAATAATGTTATAAGGCATCATAACATATATAGATATAACTCGGACAACCCCTATAAAGTGAACCTCAATGAAACAATGATAACTTTTCCTGAATGATCATGAAAGGTAACTTAGCCATTAGTGGAGAGGTCAAACTGGCCCAACAGAGTTCCAGAGGATCCTCCTGTGTGCCCAGGCTCTGATGTATCAGGGTGGGCTTCCCAGGATACAGTGAAGTCACGAACAAGGAAAGCACCCCCAACACCAGCTTTTGCCAAAACAGAATTTTACTTACTGTAAATCTGGTAATAAACACAACCACAAATGCTGAGAACATACAATAAATTTACATACACCTAACCCGAAGGCTGAGACCCTTGTGCTGCATAGCACGGCGCCCTCCGATGGATGGAGGAGGAAACAACTGGCAGGCACAACTAAACTGCCACACCTTACCTGTTATTACCCTAAAACAGGGGTGTCCAAACTTTTTTCGAAAAGTGCCAGACTTGATGAAGTGAACATGTGCTCGGGCCGACCATTTTGCCTGACATTCTTTAAACCATTAAAATTAAATGCAAATTCAAATTTGCATTTGACCCACAGGCTCTTCTAAAAAGAAATCGCTGTTGTGACATTAAAACAGCTTCAAATTGCTTCAACTTTTTACTGCGGCCGTGCCCTGTTAGCTTGTTGTATGTTCTATGTCTCGACTGGTAGTGTCTCTTGACATTAAATTCCTTATAAACAGCCACATTCTCTTGGCATATCAGACAAACACAGTGCTTACGTATTTCAGTGAAAAAATAATCCACTTTCCACCTGTCCTGGAAGCGGTGTCCCTCACTGTCAACTTTTCATTTCTTATTTGTAGTTGTCATTATAAAAATTGGCCAGAAGGGGAGATGTTATGTAGAGAGTACTAGGAGCACAATCAGATAACAAAATTATAGCACAGTGACGGACAATGAGGTGTTAATGAAGGGTATGACAGCTTGCTACCACAGAATTTTTCTTTTTTTTCTTCAATAGGCTCAATAGCCCTTATGGTCGCCCTTGTGGCTGTGTGTGGAGGCACAGGGAGAAGAAAAGGCCAAATATAGATTTTATGGCCCCCCCCAGTGAGTCCCCAAGCGCTGCTCAGGACCTGGGATCTCTCTCAGCGGCACTTGATGTTATCAGCCACTGCAGGGGGAAGGAAAGCCCACATATATATCTTACAGCCGCCCCCAGTGAGTCCCCGAGCACTGCTCAGGACTCCTTTGATCTCTTACCACGGGACTTGACGTCATCAGCCGGCGCAGGGAGAAAGAAAGCCCAAATCTCGTGACGTCAGAGATCTCACGAAATTAGGGCTTTCATTCTTCCTGAGCCCAAAGCCCAAATCTCATGAGATCTCGGACTTCGCAAGATTTGGGCTTTCCTTCTCCCTGAGCCGGCTGATGACGTCAAACCCTGCGGTGAGAGATCAAAGGAGTCCTGAGCGGTGCTTGGGGACTCACACTGGGGGCTGTAAGATCTATATTTGGCCAACTTAGCTGTGGGGCCTTATCAGTCCGGAACACGGGCTGCAATTGGCCCGCGGGCCGGACTTTAGACATGCCTGCTCTAAAAGCAAGAACCACTGTATGGGTGTATGTGACGGGCTATCCTGAGGTGCAGCACAACAGCTTACAATCTTTCCAAAGTCTACAGTGTTCCCCGTCCCATAACTGGTCCTGAAGCACGTGCCTGAGTATCCCCCCTGAGCAAACAACTCCAGCCTGGCTTAATTTTGTGAGAATTTTATCAGCTCTCCAATTTGAAATGTCACTTTAAGTTATGGAGTCCTTGAAATAAAGAGTAGTAACACTTCTGGCCTGACACAAACAGAAACCCTAACTAACTAACTACAGGCCTGGTCTCAGTTTCTAGGCACCAACACTGTGATGAGGTGCGTGCACGATATTACCGACCTGGGTCTGCTTTTCATCCGCTGGTGACTCTGAACAGAACAAATGTCTCTCCAACAGGCATGCGGTACCGCAGTGTATGTTGCTTTGTTCCTCTGCTCTCATCAGCGTTCCTGGTAGCAATTCTCTTTCCTCAGGACAGAATCAGGGTCTTGGACATGATCAGCTTCACTTAGCTGCAGCTCTGGTCACTGAGGGATGCTCTCACACCTGGATGCCGTCAGAATTAGAGTTGAGCGAACACCTGGATGTTCGGGTTCGAGAAGTTCGGCCGAACATCCCGGAAATGTTCGGGTTCGGGATCCGAACCCGATCCGAACTTCGTCCCGAACCCGAACCCCATTGAAGTCAATGGGGACCCGAACTTTTCGGCACTAAAAAGGCTGTAAAACAGCCCAGGAAAGAGCTAGAGGGCTGCAAAAGGCAGCAACATGTAGGTAAATCCCCTGCAAACAAATGTGGATAGGGAAATTAATTAAAATAAAAATTAAATAAATAAAAATTAACCAAAATCAATTGGAGAGAGGTTCCATAGCAGAGAATCTGGCTTCCCGTCACCCACCACTGGAACAGTCCATTCTCAGATATTTAGGCCCCGGCACCCAGGCAGAGGAGAGAGGTCCCGTAACAGAGAATCTGTCTTCATGTCAGCAGAGAATTAGTCTGCATGTCATAGCAGAGAATGAGGCTTCACGTCAGCCACCACTGCAACAGTCCATTGGCATATATTTAGGCCCAGCACCCAGGCAGAGGAGGGAGGTCCCGTAACAGAGAATCTGTCTTCATGTCAGCAGAGAATTAGTCTGCATGTCATAGCAGAGAATGAGGCTTCACGTCAGCCACCACTGCAACAGTCCATTGGCATATATTTAGGCCCAGCACACACACAGGCAGAGGAGAGAGGTCCCGTAACAGAGAATCTGGCTTCATGTCAGCAGAGAATCAGTCTGCATGTCATAGCAGAGAATGAGGCTTCACGTCAGCCACCACTGCAACAGTCCATTGGCATATATTTAGGCCCAGCACACACACAGGCAGAGGAGAGAGGTCCCGTAACAGAGAATCTGGCTTCATGTCAGCAGAGAATCAGTCTGCATGTCATAGCAGAGAATGAGGCTTCACGTCAGCCACCACTGCAACAGTCCATTGGCATATATTTAGGCCCAGCACACACACAGGCAGAGGAGAGAGGTCCCGTAACAGACAATCTGGCTTCATGTCAGCAGAGAATTAGTCTGCATGTCATAGCAGAGAATCAGGCTTCATGTCAGCCACCACTGCAACAGTCCATTGGCATATATTTAGGCCTAGCACACAGGCAGAGGAGAGGTTCATTCAACTTTGGGTAGCATCGCAATATAATGGTAAAATGAAAATAAAAATAGGATTGAATGAGGAAGTGCCCTGGAGTCCAATAATATATGGTTATGGGGAGGTAGTTAATGTCTAATCTGGACAAGGGACGGACAGGTCCTGTGGGATCCATGCCTGGTTCATTTTTATGAACGTCAGCTTGTCCACATTGGCTGTAGACAGGCGGCTGCGTTTGTCTGTAATGACGCCCCCTGCCGTGCTGAATACACGTTCAGACAAAACGCTGGCTGCCGGGCAGGCCAGCACCTCCAAGGCATAAAAGGCTAGCTCTGGCCACGTGGACAATTTAGAGACCCAGAAGTTGAATGGGGCCGAACCATCAGTCAGTACGTGGAGGGGTGTGCACACGTACTGTTCCACCATGTTAGTGAAATGTTGCCTCCTGCTAACACGTTGCGTATCAGGTGGTGGTGCAGTTAGCTGTGGCGTGTTGACAAAAGTTTTCCACATCTCTGCCATGCTAACCCTGCCCTCAGAGGAGCTGGCCGTGACACAGCTGCCTTGGCGACCTCTTGCTCCTCCTCTGCCTTGGCCTTGGGCTTCCACTTGTTCCCCTGTGACATTTGGGAATGCTCTCAGTAGCGCGTCTACCAACGTGCGCTTGTACTCGCGCATCTTCCTATCACGCTCCAGTGCAGGAAGTAAGGTGGGCACATTGTCTTTGTAGCGTGGATCCAGCAGGGTGGCAACCCAGTAGTCCGCACAGGTTAAAATGTGGGCAACTCTGCTGTCGTTGCGCAGGCACTGCAGCATGTAGTCGCTCATGTGTGCCAGGCTGCCCAGGGGTAAGGACAAGCTGTCCTCTGTGGGAGGCGTATCGTCATCGTCCTGCCTTTCCCCCCAGCCACGCACCAGTGATGGACCCGAGCTGCGTTGGGTGCCACCCCGCTGTGACCATGCTTCATCCTCATCCTCCTCCACCTCCTCCTCATCCTCGTCCTCCTCGTCCTCCAGTAGTGGGCCCTGGCTGGCCACATTTGTACCTGGCCTCTGCTGTTGCAAAAAACCTCCCTCTGAGTCACTTCGAAGAGACTGGCCTGAAAGTGCTAAAAATGACCCCTCTTCCTCATCCTCCTCCTCCTCCTCCTGGGCCACCTCCTGTTCCATCATCGCCCTAAGTGTTTTCTCAAGGAGACATAGAAGTGGTATTGTAACGCTGATAACGGTGTCATCGCCACTGGCCATGTTGGTGGAGTACTCGAAACAGCGCAACAGGGCACACAGGTCTCGCATGGAGGCCCAGTCATTGGTGGTGAAGTGGTGCTGTTCTGTAGTGCGACTGACCCGTGCGTGCTGCAGCTGAAACTCCACTATGGCCTGCTGCTGCTCGCACAGTCTGTCCAGCATGTGCAAGGTGGAGTTCCACCTGGTGGGCACGTCGCATATGAGGCGGTGAGCGGGAAGGCCGAAGTTACGCTGTAGCGCAGACAGGCGAGCAGCGGCAGGATGTGAACGCCGGAAGCGCGAACAGACGGCCCGCACTTTATGCAGCAGCTCTGACATGTCGGGGTAGTTGTGAATGAACTTCTGCACCACCAAATTCAGCACATGCGCCAAGCAAGGGATGTGCGTCAAATTGGCTAGTCCCAGAGCTGCAACGAGATTTCGCCCATTATCACACACCACCAGGCCGGGCTTGAGGCTCACCGGCAGCAACCACTCGTCGGTCTGTTGTTCAATACCCCGCCACAACTCCTGTGCGGTGTGGGGCCTGTCCCCCAAACATATGAGTTTCAGAATGGCCTGCTGACGTTTACCCCGGGCTGTGCTGAAGTTGGTGGTGAAGGTGTGTGGCTGACTGGATGAGCAGGTGGAAGAAGAGGAGGAGGAAGCCGAGAAGGAGGAGGTGGCAACAGGAGGCAAAGAATGTTGCCCTGCGATCCTTGGCGGCGGCAGGACGTGCGCCAAACAGCTCTCCGCCTGGGGCCCAGCTGCCACTACATTTACCCAGTGTGCAGTTAGGGAGATATAGCGTCCCTGGCCGTGCTTACTGGTCCACGTATCTGTGGTTAGGTGGACCTTGCTACAGATGGCGTTGCGCAGTGCACACTTGATTTTATCGGATACTTGGTTGTGCAGGGAAGGCACGGCTCTCTTGGAGAAGTAGTGCCGGCTGGGAACAACATACTGTGGGACAGCAAGCGACATGAGCTGTTTGAAGCTGTCTGTGTCCACCAGCCTAAATGACAGCATTTCATAGGCCAGTAGTTTAGAAATGCTGGCATTCAGGGCCAGGGATCGAGGGTGGCTAGGTGGGAATTTACGCTTTCTATCAAATGTTTGTGAGATGGAGAGCTGAACGCTGGCGTGTGACATGGTTGAGACGCTTGGTGACGGAGGTGGTGGTGGTGGTGTTGGTGGTACATCCCCTGTTTGCTGGGCGGCAGGTGCCAACGTTCCTCCAGAGGCGGAGGAAGAGGCCGAGGCGGCAGCAGCAGAATAGGCCGAGGCGGCAGCAGCAGAAGAGGTAGCAGGGGGAGCCTGAGTGACTTCCTTGGTTTTAAGGTGTTTACTCCACTGCAGTTCATGCTTTGCATGCAGGTGCCTGGTCATGCAGGTTGTGCTCAGGTTCAGAACGTTAATGCCTCGCTTCAGGCTCTGATGGCACAGCGTGCAAACCACTCGGGTCTTGTCGTCAGCACATTGTTTGAAGAAGTGCCATGCCAGGGAACTCCTTGAAGCTGCCTTTGGGGTGCTCGGTCCCAGATGGCGGCGGTCAGTAGCAGGCGGAGTCTCTTGGCGGCGGGTGTTCTGCTTTTGCCCACTGCTCCCTCTTTTGCTACGCTGTTGGCTCGGTCTCACCACTGCCTCTTCCTCCGAACTGTGAAAGTCAGTGGCACGACCTTCATTCCATGTGGGGTCTAGGACCTCATCGTCCCCTGCATCGTCTTCCACCCAGTCTTGATCCCTGACCTCCTGTTCAGTCTGCACACTGCAGAAAGACGCAGCAGTTGGCACCTGTGTTTCGTCATCATCAGAGACATGCTGAGGTGGTATTCCCATGTCCTCATCATCAGGAAACATAAGTGGTTGTGCGTCAGTGCATTCTATGTCTTTCACCGCTGGGGAAGGGCTAGGTGGATGCCCTTGGGAAACCCTGCCAGCGGAGTCTTCAAACAGCATAAGAGACTGCTGCATAACTTGAGGCTGAGACAGTTTCCCTGGTATGCATGGGGGTGATGTGACAGACTGATGGGGTTGGTTTTCAGGCGCCATCTGTGCGCTTTCTGCAGAAGACTGGGTGGGAGATAATGTGAACGTGCTGGATCCACTGTCGGCCACCCAATTGACTAATGCCTGTACCTGCTCAGGCCTTACCATCCTTAGAACGGCATTGGGCCCCACCATATATCGCTGTAAATTCTGGCGGCTACTGGGACCTGAGGTAGTTGGTACACTAGGACGTGTGGATGTGGCAGAACGGCCACGTCCTCTCCCAGCACCAGAGGGTCCACTAACACCACCACGACCATGTCCACGTCCGCGTCCCTTACTAGATGTTTTTCTCATTGTTATGGTTCACCACAACAACAAATATATTATTTGGCCCAATGTATTGTATTCAAAATCAGCGGGATATAAATTTGAGGCCTAGTATTTAGGCGCTGGGTGACCGGTATGGATTTAGTGACAGAATTAGACTTGGAAATGCACAGAAGCGTGTGTGTGAAGTTATTCTGAATGACCCTATGTGCACCTTCAATATTATATACCCTTTTAGGGATAGATTTCAAATAGCTCTGATATAGCAGAAACCACTAAATTATGAAATTGCTAAATTGGGAATTGTACTTCAACCCAGAACAAAAAATGTGCTTTGACGGACACTAAATATCTTGCCCAGCAACAACAGTACAGCGGTGGGTAACGAGAGATTTAGAGGGATTTAAATTTGAGGCCTAGTATTTAGGCGCTGGGTCACCGGTATGGATTTAGTGACAGAATTAGACTTGGAAATGCACAGAAGCGTGTGTGTGAAGTTATTCTGAATGACCCTATGTGCACCTTCAATATTATATACCCTTTTAGGGATAGATTTCAAATAGCTCTGATATAGCAGAAACCACTAAATTATGAAATTGCTAAATTGGGAATTGTACTTCAACCCAGAACAAAAAATGTGCTTTGACGGACACTAAATATCTTGCCCAGCAACAACAGTACAGCGGTGGGTAACGAGAGATTTAGAGGGATTTAAATTTGAGGCCTAGTATTTAGGCGCTGGGTCACCGGTATGGATTTAGTGACAGAATTAGACTTGGAAATGCACAGAAGCGTGTGTGTGAAGTTATTCTGAATGACCCTATGTGCACCTTCAATATTATATACCCTTTTAGGGATAGATTTCAAATAGCTCTGATATAGCAGAAACCACTAAATTATGAAATTGCTAAATTGGGAATTGTACTTCAACCCAGAACAAAAAATGTGCTTTGACGGACACTAAATATCTTGCCCAGCAACAACAGTACAGCGGTGGGTAACGAGAGATTTAGAGGGATTTAAATTTGAGGCCTAGTATTTAGGCGCTGGGTCACCGGTATGGATTTAGTGACAGAATTAGACTTGGAAATGCACAGAAGCGTGTGTGTGAAGTTATTCTGAATGACCCTATGTGCACCTTCAATATTATATACCCTTTTAGGGATAGATTTCAAATAGCTCTGATATAGCAGAAACCACTAAATTATGAAATTGCTAAATTGGGAATTGTACTTCAACCCAGAACAAAAAATGTGCTTTGACGGACACTAAATATCTTGCCCAGCAACAACAGTACAGCGGTGGGTAACGAGAGATTTAGAGGGATTTAAATTTGAGGCCTAGTATTTAGGCGCTGGGTCACCGGTATGGATTTAGTGACAGAATTAGACTTGGAAATGCACAGAAGCGTGTGTGTGAAGTTATTCTGAATGACCCTATGTGCACCTTCAATATTATATACCCTTTTAGGGATAGATTTCAAATAGCTCTGATATAGCAGAAACCACTAAATTATGAAATTGCTAAATTGGGAATTGTACTTCAACCCAGAACAAAAAATGTGCTTTGACGGACACTAAATATCTTGCCCAGCAACAACAGTACAGCGGTGGGTAACGAGAGATTTAGAGGGATTTAAATTTGAGGCCTAGTATTTAGGCGCTGGGTCACCGGTATGGATTTAGTGACAGAATTAGACTTGGAAATGCACAGAAGCGTGTGTGTGAAGTTATTCTGAATGACCCTATGTGCACCTTCAATATTATATACCCTTTTAGGGATAGATTTCAAATAGCTCTGATATAGCAGAAACCACTAAATTATGAAATTGCTAAATTGGGAATTGTACTTCAACCCAGAACAAAAAATGTGCTTTGACGGACACTAAATATCTTGCCCAGCAACAACAGTACAGCGGTGGGTAACGAGAGATTTAGAGGGATTTAAATTTGAGGCCTAGTATTTAGGCGCTGGGTCACCGGTATGGATTTAGTGACAGAATTAGACTTGGAAATGCACAGAAGCGTGTGTGTGAAGTTATTCTGAATGACCCTATGTGCACCTTCAATATTATATACCCTTTTAGGGATAGATTTCAAATAGCTCTGATATAGCAGAAACCACTAAATTATGAAATTGCTAAATTGGGAATTGTACTTCAACCCAGAACAAAAAATGTGCTTTGACGGACACTAAATATCTTGCCCAGCAACAACAGTACAGTGGTGGGTAACGAGAGATTTAGAGGGATTTAAATTTGAGGCCTAGTATTTAGGCGCTGGGTCACCGGTATGGATTTAGTGACAGAATTAGACTTGGAAATGCACAGAAGCGTGTGTGTGAAGTTATTCTGAATGACCCTATGTGCACCTTCAATATTATATACCCTTTTAGGGATAGATTTCAAATAGCTCTGATATAGCAGAAACCACTAAATTATGAAATTGCTAAATTGGGAATTGTACTTCAACCCAGAACAAAAAATGTGCTTTGACGGACACTAAATATCTTGCCCAGCAACAACAGTACACCGGTGGGTAACGAGAGATTTAGAGGGAATTAAATTTGAGGCCTAGTATTTAGGCGCTGGGTCACCGGTATGGATTTAGTGACAGAATTAGACTTGGAAATACACAGTAGCGGGTGTGTGTGAAGTTATTCTGAATGACCCTATGTGCACCTTCAATATTATATACCCTTTTAGGGATAGATTTCAAATAGCTCTGATATAGCAGAAACCACTAAATTATGAAATTGCTAAATTGGGAATTGTACTTCAACCCAGAACAAAAAATGTGCTTTGACGGACACTAAATATCTTGCCCAGCAACAACAGTACAGCGGTGGGTAACGAGAGATTTAGAGGGAATTAAATTTGAGGCCTAGTATTTAGGCGCTGGGTCACCGGTATGGATTTAGTGACAGAATTAGACTTGGAAATACACAGAAGCGGGTGTGTGTGAAGTTATTCTGAATGACCCTATGTGCACCTTCAATATTATATACCCTTTTAGGGATAGATTTCAAATAGCTCTGATATAGCAGGAACCACTAAATTATGAAATTGCTAAATTGGGAATTGTACTTCAACCCAGAACAAAAAATGTGCTTTGACGGACACTAAATATCTTGCCCAGCAACAACAGTACAGCGGTGGGTAACGAGAGATTTAGAGGGAATTAAATTTGAGGCCTAGTATTTAGGCGCTGGGTCACCGGTATGGATTTAGTGACAGAATTAGACTTGGAAATACACAGTAGCGGGTGTGTGTGAAGTTATTCTGAATGACCCTATGTGCACCTTCAATATTATATACCCTTTTTGGGATAGATTTCAAATAGCTCTGATATAGCAGGAACCACTAAATTATGAAATTGCTAAATTGGGAATTGTACTTCAACCCAGAACAAAAAATGTGCTTTGACGGGCACTAAATAACTTTCCCAGCTACAACAGGACAACGGTAACGAGAGATTTAGAGGGATTTAAATTTGAGGCCTAGTATTTAGGCGCTGGGTGACAGGTATGGGTTTAGTGACAGAATTAGACTTGGAAATACACAGTAGCGGGTGTGTGTGAAGTTATTCTGAATGACCCTATGTGCACCTTCAATATTATATACCCTTTTTGGGATAGATTTCAAATAGCTCTGATATAGCAGAAACCACTAAATTATGAAATTGCTAAATTGGGAATTGTACTTCAACCCAGAACAAAAAATGTGCTTTGACGGACACTAAATATCTTGCCCAGCAACAACAGTACAGCGGTGGGT
Source organism: Bufo gargarizans (assembly GCF_014858855.1). Lineage (NCBI taxonomy): Eukaryota > Metazoa > Chordata > Amphibia > Anura > Bufonidae > Bufo > Bufo gargarizans. The sequence goes on along the minus strand of NC_058080.1, from coordinate 61,841,225 downwards.
AACGAGAGATTTAGAGGGAATTAAATTTGAGGCCTAGTATTTAGGCGCTGGGTCACCGGTATGGATTTAGTGACAGAATTAGACTTGGAAATACACAGTAGCGGGTGTGTGTGAAGTTACTCTGAATGACCCTATGTGCACCTTCAATATTATATACCCTTTTTGGGATAGATTTCAAAGAGCTCTGATATAGCAGGAACCACTAAATTATGAAATTGCTAAATTGAGAATTGTATTTCAACCCAGAACAAGAAATGTGCTTGAACGGACACTAAATAACTCGCCCAGCTACAGCACTAGGGACAGATTTAGCTGGATATAAATTTGAGGCCTAGTATTTAGGCGCTGGGTGACCGGTATGGATTTAGTGACAGAATTAGACTGGGATATGGCCAAAAAATGAACAGACTATTGCTGGTTAAATGCACTTGGTGTGACAGCTTCACCCTGATGTAGGCTTTAGCCAAATAACAACCACACCATTGAGGGTTAAATGCACTTGGTGACAGGCGCAGCTTGCCCCTGATTTTGTATATGGCCAAAAAATGAACAGACTATTGCTGGTTAAATGCACTTGGTGTGACAGCTTCACCCTGATGTAGGCTTTAGCCAAATAACAACCACACCATTGAGGGTTAAATGCACTTGGTGACAGGCGCAGCTTGCCCCTGATTTTGTATATGGCCAAAAAATGAACAGACTATTGCTGGTTAAATGCACTTGGTGTGACAGCTTCACCCTGATGTAGGCTTTAGCCAAATAACAACCACACCATTGAGGGTTAAATGCACTTGGTGACAGGCGCAGCTTGCCCCTGATTTTGTATATGGCCAAAAAATGAACAGACTATTGCTGGTTAAATGCACTTGGTGTGACAGCTTCACCCTGATGTAGGCTTTAGCCAAAAAACAACCACACCATTGAGGGTTAAATGCACTTGGTGACAGGCGCAGCTTGCCCCTGATTTTGTATATGGCCAAAAAATGAACAGACTATTGCTGGTTAAATGCACTTGGTGTGACAGCTTCACCCTGATGTAGGCTTTAGCCAAAAAACAACCACACCATTGAGGGTTAAATGCACTTGGTCGCAGCTTGTGCTGGCGCACCACAAGACACAAAATGGCCGCCGATCACCCCAGAAAAATGAGACTGACAAACGGTCTGTGCAGCCTAAAAACAGTGAGCAATTGAGGATCAGCAGCTCAATGATCCACAGCTGCAGATCGATCAGTTAATCAAGTCCTTTGGAGGAGTTAATCTGCCTAATCTCGCCCTACTGTCGCAGCCGCAACCTCTCCCTACGCTAATCAGAGCAGAGTGACGGGCGGCGCTATGTGACTCCAGCTTAAATAGAGGCTGGGTCACATGGTGCTCTGGCCAATCACAGCCATGCCAATAGTAGGCATGGCTGTGATGGCCTCTTGGGGCAAGTAGTATGACGCTTGTTGATTGGCTGCTTTGCAGCCTTTCAAAAAGCGCCAAGAAAGCGTCACAAAAGCGCCAAGAAAGCGACGAACACCGAACCCGAACCCGGACTTTTACGAAAATGTCCGGGTTCGGGTCCGTGTCACGGACACCCCAAAATTCGGTACGAACCCGAACTATACAGTTCGAGTTCGCTCATCCCTAGTCAGAATATCTGCTCACACGGTTCCTTAGTTTCACCTCCCTCTAAGATGATTGCTCTCTCCTTCTCTTCTCGCCATACTCTGTGGAGATATATGTGCAGTCTGTAGCTGTGTTTAGGAAATCTTGTGGCCAAACAGTAGAATGTCAGTCCAGACCATTTAATTTAATCTACACAAACAGTGTTCAGACAAGGAGAGCTGTTTCCCCATCTCACACTGATACCATAATGGGCCCCAAAGGTCCAGGAGAAGAAAAAAAAATATTTGGAGCTAATTGCCTCTGGGATCTATTTCTTTGATACAAAACGTATTAGACTGTATTGATGCTATAAGGATTAGACCACAAGAGTAATATTCTCTGGTGGGCCCATGGAACCCCAGACCTACACTGATTGGTGGATTAGACTTCTTTTGCTTTTAGCTTTCAGAAAGGAAGTAGCCAACTGACAGCAACGATCATCAGCCATACCATTGGGCTGATTAGTCTGTCACTCGGTCACAAGAGTTTTCTTCCCTTTCCACTCGCGATTCTCCATGGTAGACAGTTAAATACTTATTTAATTGTGTGCCTACAGAACCAGGATCTCTTATCAATGACCCACTGCAAAGTTTTTTTTATTAGGGATTGGTGAAAAGAACAAAACTTTCAGCTCAAATTCTCACATTTTGACTTCTTTTAAAACAGGGAGGAAATCGCTAGCTAGCTGTCACGGTCCCTCAGGTGACTGATGTCAGGAGATCAAGGAGACTGGCTGAGTGTGGAGGAATCTAACATCCTCCTTGATTTCTCTTGATTCAGTGTTGAAAGGGTTAATTACCACTTTCCTTGTCTCAGCTGTTGCTCAGTGGTCATCACTTCTACCCTTTATAGTCTGACCCCACCCTTCTGACTATGCGGTAGATTGCTTTATTTGGTTTTGGAAAGAGCTGGAGTGTGGTTTTCCCTGAGTTCCAGCTCATCCTTCTACAACAGAAGCTAAGTGTCTCGCTTGTTTGCATTTTGTCTTTTCCCCTTGGTTGTGGTTACTAGGCCTCAGGGAGACGCTTGTTCCTTCATCTTGGAAGGAACGGGTTGTCTCTGCATTGCCAATATCTTTAGGGCTCCTCAGGCTCTCCAGGGCTTCCAGTTTCCTGTGTATGGGCATGTCTACCTTCAAGGGGTGCCCATATGGTTAGGCGTCAGGGCCAGGAGAAGGGTTCTTTTGGTGGTGACCCTTTCCCTTCCCTAGCGTTGAGGCCTAGTGGATTTTCCCTTCCCCCCTGGTTGTCAGTGTGGTGTTTACTCCTTTACCTCATCCGTAACACTAGCTTTTATCCCTAACTTCAAAATCAATATAACTAGTATCCTTAGACTTAGCCAGTAGAAACCAACACAAGCACAGGGAGGGAAATTATACAAACACCATGTAGATGTAATCCTTGATCTAAATCTATGTCTCAATTACTACAAGGCAACCCTGGTTTAATGTTTCTTACCAGAGATATGATTTCTCTAAGCCACAGTTGGTTAGGTGCTGACTAGACTGTGGTGAAGAGTCTCCCCTCTCTTCCTCCTTAATTCCAAAAAAAGAGGAATGGATCTTCTTGGTTCATCTCCCAGGTCGTGGTCAGTCAGGATTAGTAGCACAAAGAACAAAAGTCATGAAGGAATAAAACTCAATCAGCAGCGGAAGTTCAAAGGTTAAAGTCTACTTTAAATAGGCCATTACAAGAGAGGACAACCCAATGCAGATGTAAAGGATTGTTTCTGTAAGATCCAGCAGGACCATAGCAGAGAAAAGACTTCACTGGATACGTGATCAGGACAAATGGTTGCCTACTAGAGATGAGGGAATTTCCTCACGCTTCGTGGTAACGAATCACATTTTATCCTAAAATGCCTGCTGCATGTGTGAGGACATGGAGCAAGGAACTCTGGGAAGGCGAGATCACCCATAATGCCATGCATGCAGCCAATCAGCAACCAGCCAGCCCTGTGATGTCACAGCCCTATAAATAGCGTCAGCCATCTTAGATTCTGCCAATTACCAGTGTACTCCTGCAGGGAGAGATGTCAGCAGAAGTTAGGGACAGTGTTAGAAAAAACATCATTGTGCTAAAAAAAAATATTTATAAGTGCAGCGAAAGATTATTCAAGGTGTAGGGAAAGGATAGGGAGGAATCATTCCTCAGCATTTATGTTGAACAGGGTTTAGTAGGGGAGCCTGGATAATAGGAACGATCCTATTACAACTTGCTGCACTGACTGGGAATCCAAATTGCCATTATACAGCTCTGTAATTCCAGCAAACTGTTCTTATTAGCGTGCAAGTGCTGTTTGAAACAAGGTTTATTACAAGGAAATATTTCTACATCTTATTTTCCCTTGTGCAGTGCAGTTACAGTACAGACCAAAAGTTTGGACACACCTTCTTATTCAAAGAGTTTTCTTTATTTTCATGACTATGAAAATTGTAGATTCACACTGAAGGCATCAAAACTATGAATTAACACATGTGGAATTATATACATAACAAAAAAGTGTGAAACAACTGAAAATACAGTACAGACCAAAAGTTTGGACACACCTTCTCATTCAAAGAGTTTTCTTTATTTTCATGACTATGAAAATTGTAGATTCACACTGAAGGCATCAAAACTATGAATTAACACATGTGGAATTATATACATAACAAAAAAGTGTGAAACAACTGAAAATATGTCATATTCTAGGTTCTTCAAAGTAGCCACCTTTTGCTTTGATTACTGCTTTGCACACTCTTGGCATTCTCTTGATGAGCTTCAAGAGGTAGTCACCTGAAATGGTTTTCACTTCACAGGTGTGCCCTGTCAGGTTTAATAAGTGGGATTTCTTGCCTTATAAATGGGGTTGGGACCATCAGTTGCGTTGTGGAGAAGTCAGGTGGATACACAGCTGATAGTCCTACTGAATAGACTGTTAGAATTTGTATTATGGCAAGAAAAAAAGCAGCTAAGTAAAGAAAAACGAGTGGCCATCATTACTTTAAGAAATGAAGGTCAGTCAGTCCGAAAAATTGGTAAAACTTTGAAAGTGTCCCCAAGTGCAGTCACAAAAACCATCAAGCGCTACAAAGAAACTGGCTCACATGCGGACCGCCCCAGGAAAGGAAGACCAAGAGTCACCTCTGCTGCGGAGGATAAGTTCATCCGAGTCACCAGCCTCAGAAATCGCAGGTTAACAGCAGCTCAGATTAGAGACCAGGTCAATGCCACACAGAGTTCTAGCAGCAGACACATCTCTAGAACAACTGTTAAGAGGAGACTGTGTGAATCAGGCCTTCATGGTAGAATATCTGCTAGGAAACCACTGCTAAGGACAGGCAACAAGCAGAAGAGACTTGTTTGGGCTAAAGAACACAAGGAATGGACATTAGACCAGTGGAAATCTGTGCTTTGGTCTGATGAGTCCAAATTTGAGATCTTTGGTTCCAACCACCGTGTCTTTGTGCGACGCAGAAAAGGTGAACGGATGGACTCTACATGCCTGGTTCCCACCGTGAAGCATGGAGGAGGAGGTGTGATGGTGTGGGGGTGCTTTGCTGGTGACACTGTTGGGGATTTATTCAAAATTGAAGGCATACTGAACCAGCATGGCTACCACAGCATCTTGCAGCGGCATGCTATTCCATCCGGTTTGCGTTTAGTTGGACCATCATTTATTTTTCAACAGGACAATGACCCCAAACACACCTCCAGGCTGTGTAAGGGCTATTTGACCATGAAGGAGAGTGATGGGGTGCTGCGCCAGATGACCTGGCCTCCACAGTCACCGGACCTGAACCCAATCGAGATGGTTTGGGGTGAGCTGGACCGCAGAGTGAAGGCAAAAGGGCCAACAAGTGCTAAGCATCTCTGGTAACTCCTTCAAGACTGTTGGAAGACCATTTCAGGTGACTACCTCTTGAAGCTCATCAAGAGAATGCCAAGAGTGTGCAAAGCAGTAATCAAAGCAAAAGGTGGCTACTTTGAAGAACCTAGAATATGACATATTTTCAGTTGTTTCATACTTTTTTGTTATGTATATAATTCCACATGTGTTAATTCATAGTTTTGATGCCTTCAGTGTGAACCTACAATTTTCATAGTCATGAAAATAAAGAAAACTCTTTGAATGAGAAGGTGTGTCCAAACTTTTGGTCTGTACTGTATGTCATATTCTAGGTTCTTCAAAGTAACCACCTTTTGCTTTGATTACTGCACACTCTTGGCATTCTCTTGATGAGCTTCAAGAGGTAGTCACCTGAAATGGTTTTCACGTCACAGGTGTGCCCTGTCCGGTTTAATAAGTGGGATTTCTTGCCTTATAAATAGGGTTGGGACCATCAGTTGCGTTGTGGAGAAGTCAGGTGGATACACAGCAGATAGTCCTACTGAATAGACTGTTAGAATTTGTATTATGGCAAGAAAAAAGCAGCTAACAGTCTATTCAGTAGGACTATCAGCTGTGTATCCACCTGACTTCTCCACAACGCAACTGCCCAAATAAGTGAAGTGTGCAGTGATTCTAAGCGACGCCTGTCATCTGCATGTCATACGGACTCACTACCAAAAGCAGACACCCTATGCATGTTACTGCAAGACACAGTGCTCTATACCACTATAAAGTCTCTTTAGCCAGGAAAAAAAATTGCGCGAACCGGTGAATACATTTTTTATTTTTTTTATTTGCTCATCTATATTGCCTACCAAAGGATGCAGTTTGGATCTATGGAGATTACCTCTGTAACTGGTGAGGAGAGTAAAAAAAACTATCCCCATTTGAATCAAAAGTAGATAAAAAAGTAGATTTCTGTCCGTAAGGAGATGCAATCAGTAACATAGTATTATAGTCATCATGGGATGAATATAACATTTTTAACCCCTTGCCTACATGGTGATTTTTCCATTTTTCCATTTTGTTTTTTATTCTCATTCCTGGAGCAATAACTCTATTTTTCTGCTCACATGGTCTTATAAAGTCTTTTGGTATCGGTACAATATCAGTGTGGGCAGGGCCGGTGCTTCTATAGAGGCAAGGGGGGCAATTGCCCCCGGGCCCCCGACTCCTTAGGGGCCCCCAGCGCCAGCCTGCAACTACAATCTATAATTCTATTCTGTGTGGGACGGACAGGAGTGTGTGGCGACGCTGCACTGTCTGCAGACAGTGCTAATAAAAACCCTGCAGGAGTCCCGGGCGGTCCGGTCTGGAGACGGAGTAATGTAATTAAACTGGACTGAAGGGGCCCCCCCGCCGGGCGCCGACGGCCTCTCTGCCTGCGCTGCTTGTCTCTTTAAGAGATTCGAGACTGGAGCGGCATGCACAGCACAGGCAGGCACGCCTAGCGTCTGGCTGACCTTGCCACAGACTCCGCTCCCCAGAGCAGAGAACTTGGGCTTGAAGAAGGAGCAAGCGCCATTGGCAGCCAGCCAGCCACAGCCCAGTCTGACTCTGTCAGCGCCAGGTAAGGCCCGCGGCCCACAGAAGGCAGCCAGCCAAGTTCCACTGACTTCCAAGTAGTGTACAGTCTACAGAACACAGTCACAGACCAGTTACAGTTACTGGTAGGTTGGTTATATTGTTGTTAATTAAACGGGATCAGATCCATGATCCATCCATTCCCAGTTTCTCACTCACTTACTTAGTCCCAGGCACCATTTCACCCGTCCGGGCTGTCCCAGTGTACTACTAGCCCGCCCTGCGGCCCTGGTTCTGTTTGTGTTTGGAGTCAGCTGGACTGGAGAAATGTGCATGGGGGGGGGGCAGTTACTGGTACTACCAGTAAGGCAGTAACTGGCCCCCTTTCCCCCCCAAAATGCCAATTTCTCCAGTCCAACTGTCCAAACACAACCAGGGTGGGTTAGTATACTGGCACTGGGACGGGTGAGATGGTGCCTGGGATGGATTTGATCCAGTTTAATCAACCAACCTACCAGTAACTGGTTGGTTGATTAAACTGGATCGGGATTCATCCCAGTCTGGTAGGTTGGTTGATTAAACTGGATCGGATCCATCCCAGGCACCATCTCACCCGGGCCAGTGTACTAGCCCGCCCTGGTTCTGTTTGGAGTCAGTTGGACTGGAGAAATGTGCATTTGGGGGGGGGGCAGTTACTGGTAGGTTGGTTGATTAAACTGGATCGGATCCATCCCAGGCACCATCTCATCCGTCCCAGTGCCAGTATACTAGCCTGACCTTGTTTTGTTTAGACAGTTGGACTGGAGAAATGTGCATTTGGGAGGGGAAAGGGGGCCAGTTACTGGTAGGTTGGTTGATTAAACTGGATCGGATCCATCCCAGGCACCATCTCATCCATCCCAGTGCCAGTAGTGTACTAGCCCACCCTGGTTCTGTTTGGACTGGAGAAATGTGCATTTGGGGGGGTTGAGGGAAGGAGAGATGTGCTGCTGCCAAGTGACGTTAAAGTCAGCAAGTGTCATGTGGGGTGGGGGGGCCCTTATTGTTTTCCGCTCCAGGGCCCCATTTCACCTAGAACCGGCCATGAGTGCGGGGAAGCCGCGGAGGCTCCAGAAGTGCAGCAGGGAAATCTGCCAGACACCATTTAAAGTATTGAAAGTATTTTTGTGGGTTCCATGATTAGAAGTGTTTCACTGACGTAGATGTTGATTACTCAGTGTTTTATTTATGTTCCATTGTTATATTGTCTATTTGTCTTGAAATGCGTCAGCGTGGTTAATTTTGACCCACGGTGGGCGATCTTGATTAAAGATTGTTTTCAAACCTCAGAGATAATAGTTTATTCTTAACTGGTTTCTATGTAGTTTTTAGTAAACAGAGGTATTTAATAATAAAATGGAACAGCATGAATAATTGAGTACATTTATTGGTTCCCCTTATGCCTTTTCACACAGTCAGTGTTTGGTCAGTGATTTCCATCAATAATTTTAAGCCAAAATCAGGTGCAGCTCTAAACACAGAACAGATGCGGATCTTTCCCTTATACCTTATGTCTGGGGAGGCTCCAATCGTGGTTTTGGCTCACAATCAATGATGCAAATCACTGACCAAAATACTGGCATGTGAATAAGGTTTTAGACCCAAGCTTTAGTGCCAAAGGTAAATGAAGACAGATATATGTCCCTATGATGAGATAGATGCTTACAAGGATATGGTGGAGAGCACACCTTGTATACCTGCTATTAACTCTTAGCCAATTAGACTTGCTTAAGGTGTTTTCAGAGATTCTGCTTGGCTGTGAACAGTTCATTGACATTGAAATGGGTTTTCTAGGACTTTAATACTGATGACCTATCCTCAGGAAAGTATATTGTACAAGGAAGGCAATCCATTAGAATATACAGTTGCAAGAAAAAGTATGTGAACCCTTTGGAATGATATGGATTTCTGCACAAATTGGTCATAAAATGTGATCTGATCTTCATCTAAGTCACAACAATAGACAATCACAGTCTGCTTAACTAATAACACACAAATAAATAAATGTTACTATGTTTTTATTGAACACACCATGTAAACATTAACAGTGCAGGTGGAAAAAGTATGTGAACCCTTGGATTTAATAATTGGCTGAACCTCCTTTGGAGCAATAACTTCCACCAAACGTTTCCTGTAGTTGCAGATCAGACGTGCACAACGGTCAGGAGTAATTCTTGGCCATTCCTCTTTACAGAACTGTTTCAGTTCAGCAATATTCTTGGGATGTCTGGTGTGAATCGCTTTCTTGAGGTCATGCCACAGCATCTCAATTGGGTTGAGGTCAGGACTCTGACTGGGCCACTCCAGAAGGCGTATTTTATTTTGTTTAAGCCATTCTTTTGTTGATTTACTTCTATGCTTTGGGTCGTTGTCCTGTTGCAACACCCATCTTCTGTTGAGCTTCAGCTGGTGGACAGATGGCCTTAAGTTCTCCTGCAAAATGTCTTGAAAAACTTGGGAATTCATTTTTCATTCGATGATATCAATCCGTCAAGGCCCTGACGCAGCAAAACAGCCCCAAACCATATCCCCCACCACCATACTTCACAGTTGGGATGAGGTTTTGATGTTGGTGTGCTGTGCCTCTTTTTCTCCACACATAGTGTTGTGCGTTTCTTCCAAACAACTCAACTTTAGTTTTATCTGTCCACAGAATATTTTGCCAGTACTGCTGTGGAACATCCAGGTGCTCTTGTGCAAACTGTAAACGTGCAGCAATGTTTTTTTTGGACAGCAGTGGCTTCCTCTTTGGTATCCTCGCATGAAATCCATTCTTGTTTAGTGTTTTACGTATCGTAGATTCGCTAACAGGGATGTTAGCATATGCCAGAGACTTTTGTAGGTCTTTAGCTGACACTCTAGGATTCTTCTTCACCTCATTGAGCAGTCTGCGCTGTGCTCTTGCAGTCATCTTTACAGGACGGCCACTTCTAGGGAGAGTAGCAGCAGTGCTGAACTTTCTCCATTTATAGACAATTGATGAACAGCAAGGCTTTTGGAGATACTTTTATAAACCTTTCCAGCTTTATGCAAGTCAACAATTCTTAATCGGGAGCTCATTTGTGTGAGGCATCATTCACATCAGGCAATGCTTCTTGTGAAAAGCACACCCAGAACTGGTGTGTGTTTTTTTTATAGGGCAGGACAGCTGTAACCAACACCTCCAATCTCATCTCATTGATTGGACTCCAGTTGGCTGACACCTCACTCCAATTAGCTCTTAAAGAGATGTCATTAGTTTAGGGTTTCACATACTTTTTTCCACATGCCCTGTGAATGTTTATATGGTGTGTTCAATAAAAACATGGTAACATTACATTTTTTGTGTGTTATTAGTTTAAGCAGACTGTGATTGTCTATTGTTGAGACTTAGATGAAGATCAAATCACATTTTATGACCAATATGTGTAGAAATCCATATAATTCCAAAGGGTTCACATACATTTTCTTGCAACTGTACATAAAGATAAAACGTAACCTTTAATAATGTTACTATGAGGGTCCATTCACACATCCGTAAGTGTTTTGCGGATTCGCAAAACACGGACACCGGCAATGTGCATTCCGCAATTTGCAGACCGCACATCGCCGGCAGTATAATAGAAAATGCCTAATCTTGTCTGCAATTGCGGACAAGAATAGGACAAGTTCTATTATTTTTTTTGAGAAATGCATGCACGGATGCGGAATTGCGGATCCGCAAATGCGGATGCGGACAGCACATTCCGGCCCCATTGAAAATGAATGCGGACCCATTTTGCAGACGTGTGAATGGAAAAGATATCCCTCAAAATGAAAATAATTTAAATTATTAAAGTTAAGCAAAAAGCATAGATGTGGTCGGCACTAAATCAGGTGCTCGGCGGCACCAAATCAGAAACCATATGTCCTACCACAATCCGGGGGGTTCCAGTGCACATCCATGAATCCCGGAGGGAAAGAAAAAAATATTTATCCCTGGGCTAGATGATGATGTGGTATTAAAGGACAGGTTGGGTATGTGAGCTTGCCGAGCTCCACAGCCACCACCAAGTTACGGCTATTATCAGACACAACCATGCCTGGTTGTAGGTTAAGTGGCGAGAGCCACAGCTCAGTCTGGTCTGTTATCCCCTGCCACAGCTCTGCGGCGGTATGCTGTTTGTCACCTAGGCAGATCAGTTTAAGCAGGCCTGTCACCACTTCCCCACTGCAGTGCTACACTGCTTACAGCTATTGACTGATGTCTGACTGGTGCTGCAAGATGATAATTCAAAGGTGGAAGTGGAGGAGGAAGCTGAGGAGGAGAAGAGGGGGTTGCAGCCACTAACTTAGGTGGCGGCGGAAACTCTGATGGAAGTAGGGCCCGCAATCCTTGGCATCAGTAGAACCTGTGCCATCCCAGGGTAGGACTCACTCCCAGCCTCCACAACGTTCACCCAGTGTGCTGTCAGGGAAATATAGTGTCCCTGGCCAAAAGCACTTGTCCATGTGTCAGTTGTTAAGTGGACCTTCCCAATAACTGCATTGGTCAGGGCTCGGGTGATGCTACGGGACACATGCTGGTGTAAGGCTGGGACTGCAGACCGTGAAATAAATTATCAGCTGGGGAGAGAGTACCTTGGGACAGCCGCTGCCATCAGGCTGCGAAAAGCCTCAGTGTCCACAAGCCTAAATGGCAACATTTCCAGAGCCAGCAATTTGGAAAGGTTCGCATTTATTGCTAAGGTCTGTGGGTGAGTGGCTGGGTATCTGTATGATGCGCTGGGACACAGAAGTGGATGTGCTAGCTGATGTTGCTTGCGAAGGTCCAGGTGCATGGTGAGAGGCATCCAGGCCTGCGTCTTGGACAGGGGATTAGCCAGCACGTAACACAGGGGAAGAGGAGGCAGTGGTGTGACCCGCAGACACTGATTGTGGACCCAGGCGTTCGGCCCACCTATTAGGGTGATTTGATGTCATGTGGCAGATCATGCTGGTGGTGGTGAGGTTGCTAGTATTCACGCCCCTGCTCATTTTGGTATGGCACAGGTTGCAAATGACAATTCTTTTATCGTCCACACTTTCCTCTAAAAAACGCAAGACTGAGAAACACCTACCCCTTGGCAAGGGAGATTGCCGCAAGGGGGTGCTCCGGGGAACAGTTGCGGGCCTGTTTGTTGAGGCCCGCCTTTTCCCTTTTGCCACCCCAATACCTCTTTCAGCAGGGGCGTAACTAGAAGTGACTGGGCCCCACAGAAAATTTTTTAATGGGCCCCCCGGCGCGCTTCGCAACTCCCTTCTGTATAAACCCTACTCCTTTGGCTAATCACGATCTAGACCAGACCAGGCTGCCACGCCATCCTTTTCCTATATTTAGGGCCCATGCACACAACCGTATGCCCTCCGAGACATACAGTCTGTGAGCGAGCCATATTATGTCCTGGAGCGGCATTTATCGTGTGCACAGGAGCCCACAGCATCATAGGTCATTTACGCATTGGGCTGCGCGTGACACTACTGTCCCATAATCATACGTTTTAGTAATCTATGATGCTGTGCGCTCCTGTGCACACAATCAATGCCGCTCCGGGACATATTGCCCACTCACAGACTGTATGCCTCGAAGGGCATACGGTTGTGTGCATGGGCCCTTTTTCAATTTTATTTTTGTTTGGTGCATGTGTGTGTTGTGTTGTGGGGGGGGGGGGGAGGTAGTAGTTGGTCACCAAAACCGTGTATTTCGTTTTTTTATATTTGAATAATTTAGACTTTTTTTTAAATTTACTTATCTTTATATAAAACATTGGGAAGGGGGGTGATACGATCTATAGCATGTAGTATTGTAGTACATGGCAGCCTCCCCTTTCTGCCCACTGTTCCACCATGTACTAGTGCTTATTATGGCACATACGAGCGCACACCCTCTTCCTATATAAGAGTAACAAAATAAGGGCTTCTTCACAGTCACCGACCGTGACCCAGCCACATGGGGATCGCGGACCCATTCAAGTACTTTTTGCGATGCGGAGGAATGGAACGGAACCCCAGGAAGCACTCCGTAGTGTTCCGTTTGGCATCTCCAGATTTGAAGACCCATTTAAGTGAATGGGACCGCATCCATGATGCGGAATGCACATAGAAGTTCGTTGTCCGCAAATGTGGTCCGCAATACGGCAGCGTGCAGCATACGTTTGTGTGAATGAGCCCTAAGCAGTAGTAGATGGCAGAACAGCAAGCAGGGTGGTGCAGACAGGGGTCGGGGCGCGCAGACAAGGGCCGGGGTGGGGGGGGAGGGTGCACAGACAATTGCCATGTACGGGGCACAGATAAGGGCCAGGGACGCAGACAAGGGCGGGGGGGGCACAGACAGGGGCCAGGAAGGATCAGACAGGGGCCACATGGCCACACATAATAGTCAGCCACTTCTCTCCTGAAAGAGCCAACCAGCAAGGCACAGCCACAGGGGCCAGGCAGGGCTGCGCAGCTGCGCTGACAAGGGCAACTTGGGCAAGGGGGGCACACAGGTAGCTGGCAGAGGCCAGGGCGGGCACAGACAAAGGAAGCCCACAGGGCCCAGGGCACACAGAATGGTCAGCCTCAGCCACTGATCTACTGAAGAGCCAACCAGGGAGCCTAGGGAGGCAGTCACTGGGGCCAGGCAGGGCAACTTTGGCAAGGGCCCCAGGGGGGGGGCACAAAGGCAACGAGCAGTGGGCACTGGGCACAGGGCACACATGGGCAAGGGGGGCAGACAGCAAGCAGGCACCCGGCACACATACTATTACTACCTACCTCTGAAAAGCCCAGTGAGTCGTCTCGTCACTCCTCTCCTCTCACTGATTTGCGCTGGCAGCTGCCGTTCTGCGCTGCTGTGCCGCTCCTGTGTGTTGCTAACTTGCTTGCTGCTCCTCTTGTCTCTCAGCTTTTCTTCAGCCCGCCTGCTGCTTACTCTGGTCAGGTATCGGTGGGCGTGCCAGACTGTTTAAGTGTGTTGTGACTGTGTGTGCCTAGAACAGAGCGGGAGGGGCCCGGGGGCTGGGAGGGATTATCATTGGATGATTTGATAATTGATGGAGGAGGACGGACACTCAGGTCACACAGGCCAGGCCCCCAATTTCGCCGGCGCCGCACTGTGAAGGGAGGGGCCTGCCGCCTGTCTGACCTGAAAAACTAACTTAAACGCAGTTCCGCAGGGCAGCTGTAAGTTAAGTTGAGGTCGGGAGTAATTTAGTTGACTGACAAAACATGCTGCCGGGTGCCGGGGCCGGGCCCCTTGTCAGCCCGGGCCCCGAAGCAGCCGCTTCCCCTGCTTCCCTGGTAGTTACGCCACTGTCTTTCAGCCTGTTGTGGTGCTGTGGATCGCTCCCCCTCTGTACTGCTGTCCTTGCTCAGCTTGCCACCTTCCCAGGTTTTGTCAGTGACTTCATTGTCCAGCACCTTCTCTTCCACTTCCTCACTCTGGTCATCCTCCTTTTTGACCTAACAACAACCTCAGTTAATGACAACTGTATCTCATCCTCATCATGAACCCCTCGAGACACTAATTGCGGTTGTCCTATTGGCAACTGTGTCTCATCATCATCATCCACTTCGTGAAGCATTAATTGCTGTTCCCAGCCATTATGTTCTTCTGACTGTGGATGCTCCAGAGTTTGAGAATCAGGGCACAAGATCTCCTCATGTCCCTCCTCAAGCAGGCTTGGCGAGAGGCCCAAATTAAGGAATGGCGATGAAAACAGCTCCTCGGAATATCCGAGTGTGGGATCACTTGTTTAACAAGACTCTCCATGGTGGGTGGAAGGAGGATCAGGGTGAGCATTCTGTTGACCAGACTCTTGGCTACTGAGACTGGACATTGTGGAAAACAGGGTGGTGCTTAACCGACTGGAAGCATTATCTGTTGCAATCCAACAGACCACCTGGTTTCACTGGTCTGAGTTCGAGAATGGTGTCCTGCGCCGCCCTGGAAACTGGGAAGCTAGGTATCGTGGATGACAGTTTCACTGTGCCCATTGCCACGGCCTCTGTGTGCATCATCAGCACAGCCACTTCCTTGTCCCTTACTGCTCATTAGTGTTGAGCGCGAATATTCGAATTACGAATTTTTTTCTCGAATATCGCAATTTCGAGATTTCGCGAATATTTAGAATATCGTTCTATATATTCGCGAATTCGAATATTCGTATTTTTTTTTTTTATTATAATATTTTTTTTCTTTCCCACTTCTCTAAAGTTGTTCTTACCTGTCCTTTGGATTCCTGGCTTTCTGGCTGCTCCAGTCAGGAACTTACTTACTGCTATATTCCATATTAGCTAAATTAGCTAAATTACAATCTAATCTATATGTGTATTTTACGAAATTTCGCAAGTTGCGATGCGAGTAATATAACACGAAATAATCGCATGAAGATTTCAATTTAGCACTGCTATATTCCATATTCTAGCCTAATATGGAATATAGCTGTGCTAAGTTAGCACTGCTGTATTCCATACTAGGCTAGAATATGGAATATAGCAGTGCTAAGTTGAAATCTTCATGCGATTATTTCGTGTTATATTACTCGCATCGCAACTTGCGAAATTTGCAAATGTTCTTAATATTGCTCTAACTTCGTCTTTTAGAATATTACGAATATTCTAAAAGACGAAGTTAGAGCAATATTACGAAATTTCGTAAAATACACATATAGATTGTAATTTAGCTTATATAGTGCTATAATCCCTTTTTTTTCCTCTAATTTTTTTTGCCTCTTCTGAACTTAAGTTTTGTAAAATATGTACACTATTAAAAAATATTACTATAGCAGTATATTAGCTTAAATACAATCTATGTGTATTTTACGAAATTTCGTAATATTGCTCTAACTTCGTCTTTTAGAAATTTCGTAATATTGCTCTAACTTCGTCTTTTAGAATATTCGTAATATTCTAAAAGACGAAGTTAGAGCAATATTAAGAACATTTGCAAAAGCCGAAATTGCGATGCGAGTAATATAATACGAAATAATCGCATGAAGATTTCAACTTAGCACTGCTATATTCCATATTCTAGCCTAGTATGGAATATAGCAGTGCTAACTTAGCACAGCTATATTCCATATTAGGCTAGAATATGGAATATAGCAGTGCTAAGTTGAAATCTTCATGCGATTATTTCGTGTTATATTACTCGCATCGCAATTTCGGCTTTTGCAAATGTTCTTAATATTGCTCTAACTTCGTCTTTTAGAATATTACGAATATTCTAAAAGACGAAGTTAGAGCAATATTACGAAATTTCGTAAAATACACATAGATTGTATTTAAGCTAATATACTGCTATAGTAATATTTTTTAATAGTGTACATATTTTACAAAACTTAAGTTCAGAAGAGGCAAAAAAAAAATTAGAGGCAAAAAAAGGGATTATAGCAGTATATTAGCTAAATTACAATCTATATGTGTATTTTACGAAATTTCGTAATATTGCTCTAACTTCGTCTTTTAGAATATTCGTAATATTCTAAGAGACGAAGTTAGAGCAAATCACGAAATTTCGTAAAATACACATATTAGCCTAGCCATAGTCAATTAGCATAGGAACGTTGCCTTATACTATCAAGATAAATAATCGCAATACGCGAAAAATAAAAAATCGTATATTATTCGCGATAATTGGAATAATTACGAATATTCGATTTCGACGAATATAACACGAATATTCATTCGAATATTCGCGAAATATCGCGAAATCGAATATGGCACCTCCCGCTCATCACTACTGCTCATGCATATTAAATGGTGTATATGCTTGCAAGTATGTCACACACGTTTTTTAAGTGTATGCGCAAATAAAGTACACAGAATGTCACAGATATTTTTAGGATACGCACACGTTAAACAGGAGGTATAGTGCAAGTAATGTTGCTGTGACCTCCGCCTAATAAAAAAATTACACTGAATGAATGTCACTGATATTTAGAATGCGCACACGTTAAACAGGAGGTAAAGCGCAAGTAATGTCACTGTCACCACCGCCTAATAAAAAATTACACTGAATAAATGTCACTGATATTTCGGATGCACAAACTTTATACAGGAGGTATAGCGCAAGTAATGTCGCTGTCACCAGCGGCTAATAAAAAATTACACCGAATGAATGTCACTGATATTTAGGATGGGCAAACGTTATACAGATGTAGCGCAGGTAATGTCGCTGCCACTAGCAGCAAAAAAAAATTACTAAATGTCACAGATATTTCAGATATGCAAACGTTATACAGGAGATGTAGCGCAGGTAATGTAACTGTCCACAGCGGACACCGTCTTGAGAAAAAGTACACTGGATGTCACAGATATGTTTAGGCTGCGCACAAGTTACACAGGAGATGTAGCGCAGATAATGTGGCGAAAAAAATTACACTGAATGTCACTGATATTTTGAATGCGCTAACATTATACAGGAGATGTAGCGCAGGTAATGTTGCTGCCATCAGCAGCAAAAAATTTGGCTGAATGTCACTGATATTTCGAATATGCAAACGTTATACAGGAGATGTAGCGCAGGTAATGTAACTGTCCGCAGCGGACACCATCTACGGAAATAGTACACTGTATGTCACAGATATTTTTAGGCTGCGCACACGTTAGACAGGAGATGTAATATGATGGTAGGTGGTGAAATTATTTAAGTAAAAGGAATGCTGGTGAATAGAGCTCCGTCCAGCCCCAATAACCTCAGAGGCGCTCCATGTTGGAGCGCATATGCTGGGTTCCGGAGTGTGGCCAGGATCGCAAGTGATGATGAGAACCCTCCACTAAATCAACTCTTTCCAACTCTAACTCAATCACGGTCCATACTGTCAAGTATTCAACTCCTCACACCCCTACTATCACAAAACATGGTAGTCCGATCCAAAATACCCATTCCATCACATCTACGCCCCCAAGAAAAAAATCACTCATTTATACAGCCCAGTAACCACACCGAAACAAACCAAAAGGAAGGGAAGATCAAATGGAGAAGACGAGGATGTAAAGGAGGCCAAAAACGATCACACTTCCAAAAAAGCAAAACCCCGCCTAGCCTGACCTCCGTCAACTCCCCCAGTACTCTAAAATCCAAGGATATTTTCAATCTATCTAATCATACAGTATGCTTCAAAGAGACAAAATAGAAGTCCTTAGCAAGGGCTTCTCCTTTTGCCCCACCAGTGGACCAGATACATTTGAACTATTTGTGGATTTTAACCTCTTTATTCGTATTTTGACCCTACAGCAACACTATACTGCTAAATACCACCATTACCCACAGTTTTCCAATAGACCTTTGACTACAACCTCTGATATGCTAAAAGTGGATAATTCGGATCTGGACGATGAGGACATTAAACTTTTTGTTGAGGAAATAATCAATGCCCCAATCTCATCCTCACTTAGACTTAAATCCATTTTTATCTCCTAGAAAGTAGAGGGCCACATCTTGAGACCTTTTATAATCTAGTCCTCAATGATTTAAAAGTTACCTTTTCTCCTACAAATAGTGAACTAACCCCCACCTACACCCACAATCTTTCCAGCAACCAACGGAAAGCCATCACTGGCCAAAAACAGGAAGATTGTCATCAATATTGCAGACAAAGTTGGGAGGGTAGTAATCATGGACTCAGAGTATTATAATAAAGAGGCCCTAAACATCCTCTCAGACACTAATCATTACCAAATACTACAAACTGACCCTACAGGCCGTTATAAGAAACAACTAAGTGCCCTGGTGCAGGTGGGGTATGCACAACAAACACTGAGCAAATAGGAGAGGAATTTCATTCTAATAGAGAATCCGTCCATTCCTTACTTTTACTTCCTCCCGAAAAACCACAAAACATTGAATAACCCACCAGGGAGGACAATTATATCAGCTTATGTGGATAACTAGGGTTGAGCGAACCCGAACTGTAAAGTTCGGGTTCGTACAGAACTTTATGGTTTTCGGCACCTGAACATTTGAGTAAAAGTTCGGGTTCGGGTTCAGTGTTCGGGTAATATTAATATACCATCAGATCGGAGTTTTCTCCAATCTGATGGTATATTTTAACTTGAAGCGTCCCCATCACCATGGGAACGCCTCTATGTTAGAATATACCATCGGATTTGAGTTAGATTGTGAAAACTCAGATCTGACAGTATATTCTAACACAGAGGCGTTCCCATAGTGATGGGGATGCTTCAAGCTAGAATATTCTGAGAACTGTGGACATAACGGCCCCCTGCTGCCTGGCAACACCTGATCTCTTACAGGAAGCTGTGATCTGCACAATTAACCCCTCAGGTGCCTGTAAGAGATCAGGTGCTGCCAGGCAGCAGGGGCAAGACCCCCCTCCCTCCCCAGTATTAAAATCATTGGTGGCCAGTGCGGCCCCCCCTATTAAAATCATTGGTATCCAGTGCGGCCCCCCCACCCCTAATTAAAATCATTGGTGGCAGTGGCTACTGCAGTCCTGGCTGCCATGGTTACTTAGCACTTTTAGCAGCATTTTACTTACGTGCGCTGTCTGTGGCCGGCCGGGCGCTCCTCCTACTGGTAAGTGAAAGGTCTGTGCTATAAGCAATGTGCCACACGGACCTTTCACTTACCAGTAGGAGGCGCGCAGGCCGGCCACAGACAGCGCACGTAAGTATAATGCTGCTAAAAGTGCTAAGTAACAATGACACCAATGATGGGGGGAGAGAGGGGAGGCCGCACTGGACACCAATCATTTCAATACTAAGGAGGGAGGGGGGTCTGGCCCCCTGCTGCCTGGCAGCACCTGATCTCTTACAGGCGGCTGTGATCCACACAATTAACCCCTCAGGTGAGCCTAGTGCGCAGGCGCGGGATCTGGCGGAGGGACGGATAGGACTGCGGAGGCGGCGCTGAACTAGGAAAGGCGGCGCTGGGCACCGGATGGCGAGAGGCACCCTGTATTAACGGATACGGCCATGATGAGGCCATGAATAACCCAGAACCAGACACTAGAATAAAAAATAAAAAGATAGAAGACGTTATAGACAAGACAAGTAGAAGGTGCTACCATGACCAGGTGACCTAGTGTCTCAAAACCATTTCCATCAGCTTTGGCAGCAGCTAACCTACCTTAGCATTTGATGGAAGTTCATCCAGGGAAGTAATCCTAGGTTGCCATTCAAGAAAAATAAGTGGTCACTCTTCTCTTCTTTCATGAGTTATTCGATTTTCATCAGACCCATTTCATCATAGTAGAAGCCAAAGTTTATTTTCAGCGATGAGGAAAAATATTTAAGGGTTTTTCCATTAGCATTAACTAAGACTATGATGTTTTGTAGTTAAATCATCCAACAATTGTCTGTTCAAATTTAACAATGAACAATTGTTTTAGTCGACTGATGACAAACCATTATTGTTAGAAAAGAATTCGGTTGTGTTTAATATTTTTGTCCGATAGTCTGATGAAAGATCTTTTGTTCAATGAAAGATAATTTGCGAATGAAAGATCTTTCTTTGAAAGAAAGTTTCCAGAGACTTATTTTGTCCATTGTTTCATTGAACGTGTATGGGCAGTTTGAACAACTGTAACGACTAATATGGACTAATATGTGTATGACTGCATCTGTGAAACAAATGCTCACCAGAGGTTTGTTCAACTGCAGTTCAACCATCAACCAAGTGCATGGCTACCTTTAACAATTCATGTTACAAATTATAACTTATATAATGAAGATGACAAGACCTAACTAGATAGTTTATCCTCTGGGTTGCCACAGATGGATGTCAGCAAATTCAACCTGGCCCACCAGAGTGATAGAGGATCCTCCAGTGGGCCCAGGCTTAAAGACTTTGTACATCTTTGGATAACTTTTTGTTATTAGTGCATTGTACTCATTATGAGTTTAAAAAAAAACATTTTTTTCAATTGCTCTTTATTAAAAATATGGATTTCTTTTCTCTGTACAGAGCTGAGATAGTCTACTAGCAGAATCTGAACTTTCTCTCTGCTCTTTCAGATTTGGAGCTGAAGGCTCCTTATCTCTGCTCTCAGACCTTATAAAACACTCAAAGCTCAATCCTTATCTTACTGATAAGAATGTGGCTAAAATAAGTGTTTATGACCTCTTAGTAATTTAAAGATAAGGGTTATTCGATAACCGGTAGAAACTGAAAGTGAAAGTAAGATGCACACCGCTAGAAAAACAGTAAACCTTTTACTTTTAATAAAGGCCAATTGAAAAACATTTTAGCCCCAAATTAGTAAAATGCAATCATGAAAGAAAATTGTCCCGGAAGGTGTAAATACAATAATGGGCCCAAAAGATCCAATAGGAAAAAAAAAACAGTTTGGCTGCCTTTGGCGGCAAGTGCCTCTAGGGTGGAATCTGTGGGAAATGGCTTATGTTTTTTATAGCAAAATCAGAAGATGGAATTTGTAGTCTTTCAAGCAAAAGGTCATGGCTGGCAGAGTTTATGCAACACAATAATCCAAGCAGACAAGGTCAAAGGAAAGCAGCAGAAGATTGGAGTGAGGGACAATTCAAGTCAATCCAAAAACTACAGAAATTAACAAACCTATTGAATAGGCAAAGAGCAGTGGGGTAGAAGTCCTTAAATAGCCATAGAATTCAGTACTGAGAGAGAGTTAAAGGGAACCTGTCACCTGGCTTTTGGGTATAGAGCTGAGGACATGGGCTGCTAGATTGCCGCTAGCACATCCACAATATCCAGTCCCCATAGCTCTGTGTGCTTTTATTGTGTCCATTTTATAGATATGTAGATTAACCTTAGATGAGTCTTGTTAGAGAGGAGTCCAGGGTTCTCTGACTTTGGAGCCCAGCCACGTCCACTGTGAAGGAGCCCAGCACCCCCCCCCCCCGCATCCTCCGAATCTCCTCCTTGCTCCCTGACATCACAAAGCTAGAGCGCCGTATTTTCTCGCGATGCGCGAGCTAGCGCATGCACAGTGTCGGCATAGTGTTCATTCCCTGTGCTGGCATCAGCCTCGGGTAACAAACTGTGCATGTGCTAGCTCGCGCATCGCGAGATTACGGCGCTCTAGCTTTGTGACGTCGGGAGCAAGGAGGAGATTTGGAGGGTGCGGGGCGGTGGTGGCTCCTTCAAAGTGGGCGTGGCTGGGCTCAGAGTCAGAGAACGCTGGACTCATCTCTGAAGCATGGAGGAGACAGGACTCATCTAAGGTTAATTTGCAAATCTATAAAATCTTTTTTTTTTACACAATAAAAGCACACAGAGCTATGGGGACTGGGTATTGCGGATGTGCTAGCAGCCATCTAGCAACCCATGTCCTCAGCTCTATACACAAAATCCAGATGACAGTTTCCCTTTAAGGACTAGTTAGTTGCTGAACTAGTTGTGTTCAAGTAACATTGTAGAGTCAGTAAGAACAGCAAGGAGAGGTGAATTTGAAACATCTTCTTTGAGGTGATGGACATAGCAGGTAGAGAGAGTGGCAGAAGATAAACCATTACTCACAAGCTTGTGACCCTACTGTCTGAGGGTCATTGTCATTTTAAGTGGATAATAAAAGTGAACTAAACAAGCAGAGCTTTTAATACTACATATTGATTATAGTCCCAGAACAAGCAACACGATTAATAGATCAATATTTCATTTAGTTATAGAGGAAAGGTATTGTGTAGGGTCTCTTGTTATTTAGATTTATAATTTAACTTGAATTGTAAAAATATAGATTAACCCCTTAAGGGCCCTGAGATTTTCCATTTTTGCATTTTCCGTTCACATAGCCTTATGAGGGCTTATTTTTTGCGGGACAAGTTGTACTTTCTAATGGCACAATTTACGGTTTCATACCATGTAGTAGAGAGCGGGGAAAAAAATCCAAATGGGGTAGAATTGGGAAAAAATGCAATTCTGCGTTTTATTTTAATTTTTTTACACTGTGAGGTAAAATTTACCTGTTATCTATATTCTCCAGGTCAGTACGGTTCCAATGATACCACACTTGTATAATTTTTCATGCGCTTTCATACAGAAAAAATAATTAAAACCTTTGGAGGAAAACATTTTTTTTCATAACCATATTCTGACCCCTATAACTTTTTTGTAGCCATGTGTACGGGGCTGTGTGAGGGCTCATTTTTTGCGGGACGATTTGTTCTTTTCAATAATACCAATTTTAAGTGTGTGCGACTTTTTGATCACTTTTTATAAAAAAATTATTGGGTAGTTGAAGTGACAAAAAATGGCAAATTGGTTGTTTTTTTTCGCCCACTATGCCATTTGCCATATGCCATTAATATTGTTATATTTTAATAGTATGGGCATTTTCGCACGCAGTGATGTCCATGATGTTTATTTTTTTATTAGTTAAGTATTTTTATTTTAATGAAAGGAGGGTGATTTGAACTTTTAGTTTTTTCTTTTTTGTATTTGTAAAAACTTGTTTTAAGTCACCTTGGGTGACAATAACTGACAATCATTCGATTGCCCATAGTATTCAGTGATGGCTAAATAGCCATCATTGAAGACTTCATTTGCACTATATCAATGCAAGGCTGCCACCTAGTGGCCTGTATTGATATATACGTCTAATTGACTCTGAAGCCTGCTTAAGGTAACAGATTCCCCAATCTCAGCCGGGGAACGCTGTTACCGGACCGGAAACGCATGACTTCCGGTTCTGGTCTGCGCAGATGCCGTGGTCACATTTAACCATAGCATCTGAAAGGTAAGATGTATGCGATCAGCCTTATGGCTGATTGCAAACATATGCCGCGGGTCTGTGCTATTTAAACCCCGCGGCTAAAGTGCCCGCCATGTTTATTGATCGGACCCATGACGTACAGCTACGTCATGGGTCCTTAAAGGGTTAAAATATAGTATATAAGGGCCTTATATCTTAAAAACTGTGTTTGATAACCATCAGCATCACTAGATACCGAGGACAATAATCTCCCTGGTCTATCTTTCCAGGGTCATTTTGTATTTAAAGACAACCTAGAGGTTATCCTTATCTTTAAAGGGGTTAATGGTGCATAATAAAATATTCTGATATACTCAGCTCTTTCTGCAATTGCAATGACATGCAGGTATATGGCACGTGACCACTGCAGCCAAAAACTGTCCTCTGTGAGCATCGTGATTGGCTGTAGCGGACATGTTCCTATGTACCTGCTTAGCACGCCACAGTGATGGTCATGTGCAGTGACATTTATGCCAGTGCTGCCATATTAAGTTATGTTTTTTTTTGGGATATGATAGCCTGGAACAGCACAGAGGCAAAAAATGGAAAAGACTAGAGTAAAGGATAGAAAAGGTATAAAGCTTTAAAAAGAGAAGCAAGGTAGTGTCGAATGACAACCATGAATGTAAGGCTCTTACGGACCAATATGGATTTTGTCCATGTATCATAGAATCAGTGTACGCAGCTCCTATGGGACCTCTGGAGTTCGTAGATTAGTGTTATTATAGTGCCCTCAATCAATTTGTAGACCTTTGCCTCTATTGCTGCAACGCAAAGTCATCAACTCACTACTTAAATGCCCTTTGAAGGGTGCATGCACCCACAGTGTGATTTATGCAGTTGTTTGCACTTATACTGTTTAATACAATATTTAATGTTCATCTGTACTGTTCTTGTACTGCATTTGCACTGAATTGTGGAAAGGGTTAATACACAGCCAGTTCACACTAAGAGACTTTGGGAAATTCCAACTTGTGTACTGAGAAGCTGCTAATTTTCCACTGCTATCATAAGGGGCCATGCAGAGCTGAGTTTTGACTTTTGACCGCCATGTTTAGCTTTATCACATTGTTGTTTGCAACTGAAAACTGCTTAGTCATTTCCATGGATTTGTATTGAGGTCCAATACCAAACTATGGCAGCCTTAAATTTCCACAATGGTTCTGTTAGGCCACTTTCACAAGAGCGTGGCGTGTGAGGGCCCGATAAGATGCGGGTGCGTTGCGGTAAAATGCGCGATTTTTCCGCGCGAGTGCAAAGCGTTTTAAAGCGTTTTGCACGCGCGTGAAAAAAATAGCCATGTTTGGTACCCAGACCCAAACCCGGACTTCATCACTGAAGGTTAGGTTTGGGTTTGGTGTTGTGTAGATTTTATTATTTTCCCTTATAACATGGTTATAAGGGAAAATAATAGCATTCTTAATACAGAATGCAAAGTAAATTAGGGATGGAGGGGTTAAAAAAATAAATTAAAAAATTAACTTACCTGCTCCATAGCTGGTAAGTTACCACAGGTCTCTGTTCTATCTTCAGGACCTGGCAAAAGACCTGTGGTGACGTTACTGTGCTCATCACATGGTCCAATCACATGGTTCATCACCATGGTGAGGGACTATGTGATTGGACCATGTGATGTGACGTTACCACAGGTCCTTAGTTGGCAGCTCAACATTACAGAAGAAGACAGAGATCCGCAACTACGCGATCTCGGTGAGTTCATTTTTTTTATTTTTAACTCCTCCATCACAATTTTACTTTGCATTCTGTATTCAGAATGCTATTATTTTCCCTTATAACCATGTTATAAGGGAAAATAATACTGATCGGGTCCCCAGCCCGATCGTCACCTAGCAACCATGCGTGAAAATCGCACCGCATCTGCACTTGCTTGCGGATGCTTGCGATTTTCACGCGGCCCCATTCACTTCTATGGTGCCTGCGTTGCGTGAAAAACGCAGAATATAGAGCATGCTGCGATTTTCACGCAACGCACAAGTGATGCGTGAAAATCACAGCTCATGTGCACAGCCCCATAGAAATGAATGGGTCCGGATTCAGTGCGGGTGCAATGCATTCACATCACGCATTGCACCCACGCGGAATACTCGCCCGTGTGAAAGGGGCCTTAGGCTGTGCTTCTCCAGCTTCACCCTTCCAACCAGAGGGTTCTAGATCAGTTAGAAACTGTATAAAAGTCAAGCAGTCACTGCTCTTATTTCTTATAGATAGGAACCAGTGTTTGGAATAGAGACTCTGCCACACTGCAGAAATGACCATAAGAAGATGCCAAGAAGCAGATACTCTGTCACAGACCCTGGGTCAATAGCCCTTTGATCAAGGAGCTAGCGTGACAACTGAGCCAGAGACCCTGTGCTGCCAGCCCTTTGGTGAGGGTTCCAGCCTTCCAAGAAAGAGATGGACAGCTAGCTCAGGAATTTTCTCAGCAAAGAACCTTCTGCTACCTTCTGCACTTGAGTTCCTTCAGTAGAGAAGCCCACTGGTTTACTGCAAATCCTGACTCTCTGGACTTATTTGGCATTGGGAAAAGGTAGGAGACCACAGCAGCATATCCACGAAATCCTCTTTATTCAAACGAGCGCCTCACGACAAGGCATAAAATTAACAGCGACGTTTCGGCTATGACTAGCCTTTATCAAGCATGTATAACAATTAAAATCACTGCATATAAATACCCATATTAGATACGCCCACTATACTGCTCAACCAGTAAAATCCAGAGACTGCATGTAACACCCACCCATCGCTAGATGTCATCCAAATTACTCACATAGATCAGCTGACTAGAATCCCATATTCACCTGTGGGGAATTGTGTCGTCCATTTCTCCTTACAGGTGATGGCGTTGCGTCGTCCATAATGCGCATGTTGTTTATCTCCATCGCATCATCAAACCGCGTCAACTGCAGAGCGCCGTTGAGCACGTGATGTGTACGCCAGAGGGCAGCTCTCCGCTCCGCCTGTTCGCATTGATGAGCGTCATCAAACGGCGGCCCGCTCGCGTCATCGGAAGCGGCCAGCTATGCATCATCAATACGGGCGGCTGGAAAGACGTCATCAAGCGGCGCCATGCTTACGGACCAAAGTCGCGTCGCATAGCGATGCGAAAAACAGACATGCGCACAAACGATCAACGAAACAACAGCTGGGCAAAACCCACACGTCAAAGCAAATACTATATGGAGTGACAAACACAGTGACACATAACCCCATACATTCTGACAAATAATACAGTAAATAAGGTCCACATTGTGAATGCAAAGGTCAGGAGTGAGTGGCATGTGGGCCCAATGGTTATGGGGCCCCGATGCCAACCAGGCCGTCCCTTAAAGAAAACAAATAGGTGGGTGTTTTGGGCAATCAATTATATGGTAATGCAGTAAAAAATATACAACATTAAAATACAAGACAATACAACACAAGAGAGATCAACGTATGCCTGCCACATTGAATTCTAAATTCAACCCAAAGGGTTGTAAAGACTTCAATGTGTAGATCCACTTGAGCTCCTTCTTCCTTAATATTGCGTCCTTATCTCCTCCTCTCCGCAAAGGTCCCACACTATCTATAACTCGAAAACGAAGTTGGTTGACCGAATGCCCTGCATCTACAAAGTGCTTTGCGACAGGTTTATCCATGTTTTTGTTACGTATGGTACTCTTATGCTTATTAATACGCTCCCTAACCTATTAGTGTGGGACCTTTGCGGAGAGGAGGAGATAAGGACGCAATATTAAGGAAGAAGGAGCTCAAGTGGATCTACACATTGAAGTCTTTACAACCCTTTGGGTTGAATTTAGAATTCAATGTGGCAGGCATACGTTGATCTCTCTTGTGTTGTATTGTCTTGTATTTTAATGTTGTATATTTTTTACTGCATTACCATATAATTGATTGCCCAAAACACCCACCTATTTGTTTTCTTTAAGGGACGGCCTGGTTGGCATCGGGGCCCCATAACCATTGGGCCCACATGCCACTCACTCCTGACCTTTGCATTCACAATGTGGACCTTATTTACTGTATTATTTGTCAGAATGTATGGGGTTATGTGTCACTGTGTTTGTCACTCCATATAGTATTTGCTTTGACGTGTGGGTTTTGCCCAGCTGTTGTTTCGTTGATCGTTTGTGCGCATGTCTGTTTTTCGCATCGCTATGCGACGCGACTTTGGTCCGTAAGCATGGCGCCGCTTGATGACGTCTTTCCAGCCGCCCGTATTGATGATGCATAGCTGGCCGCTTCCGATGACGCGAGCGGGCCGCCGTTTGATGACGCTCATCAATGCGAACAGGCGGAGCGGAGAGCTGCCCTCTGGCGTACACATCACGTGCTCAACGGCGCTCTGCAGTTGACGCGGTTTGATGATGCGATGGAGATAAACAACATGCGCATTATGGACGACTGCAACGCCATCACCTGTAAGGAGAAATGGACGACACAATTCCCCACAGGTGAATATGGGATTCTAGTCAGCTGATCTATGTGAGTAATTTGGATGACATCTAGCGATGGGTGGGTGTTACATGCAGTCTCTGGATTTTACTGGTTGAGCAGTATAGTGGGCGTATCTAATATGGGTATTTATATGCAGTGATTTTAATTGTTATACATGCTTGATAAAGGCTAGTCATAGCCGAAACGTCGCTGTTAATTTTATGCCTTGTCGTGAGGCGCTCGTTTGAATAAAGAGGATTTCGTGGATATGCTGCTGTGGTCTCCTACCTTTTCTATATACCTTTGGATCACGTTGGATCTGTGACCCCTTGCCCAGCTATTGCAAGACCACTAGATCGCCCTTTACAAGCCGTTTGCTGTGCTGCTCCTGACCCATTTTTCTTCATTATTTGGCATTGGGGTCCACCACACCTTACCATTGCCTCTGGAGAGCAGAAAAATGTGGCGTTACCTTGACCGTGTCCAGGGGATCCAGCGTAGAGTTGAGGCCACCTCAAACCCGGCCACTGCATTATCTCCACTTTAAAGGGTGATGAGAACCTGTACAAGGAGGAGGTCTCCACAGGGACTGCAATATTCATTTCTGAAAAATAAAAATAAAAAAAATTAACTAACTTCCTGTAACAAAGGGTTTAGTAACCCAGATGTGATTGACCACACTAGATCTGACATTAATCCCTTACTGCTGAATACAGCCAGGCATGCTGATTAGAGATCAGCGAATCAAAGCTGACGAAGTCGAATTCTTTCCGAATTTCAGGAAATTTTTTATTCTGAATGAATGCAAATTTCCTCTCGCTTCGTAGTAACGAATCACAATTTTTCCTAACATGGCGGCTACAATGACAGCTAAAATGGCAGCTACACGTGTGAGGACATGGGGCAAGGAACTCTGGGAAGGCGGGATGACCCATAATGCCATGCATGCAGCCAATCAGCAGCCAGCCTGGTGATGTCACAGCCCTATAATGATGACGGCCATCTTAGATTCCGCCATTCACCATCGTACTTTGTTTAGGGACAGACGTTTGTGGAAGTGCTAGGGAGACTGAAAGAAAACCTCATTGTGAAAAAAAAAGGCTTTTTATAAGTGCACGATAAGGATAGGGAGGAATCATCTCCCATCATCTAAGTGCAGGGACAGACTTTTCAGGCGCTAGGCAGAGTGATAAAGAAAACATTGTGAAAAAATAAGCGGTTTATAAGTGCATGATAAGGATACGGAGGAATTATTTCATAGCATCTTAGTGCAGGGACAGATGTTGCAGGGGCTAGGGAGAGTCATAAAGAAAACATAATTGGGAAAAAAATACTATTTACAAGTGCAGGAAAAGATTATTTGGGGATCCAAATAGCCATTATACAGCAAGTGTTATGCTGAAAAGCCTTTCAGCTTATATCTGTGGAAAAAGAGAAATATATACTCTGTTCACTTCTGCAGCTATATATGGTGAAAGCGTTTAGTGCCCTATTATAGACAGTACGAGAAAAATAGACGCTGTTTACATTTGGTGCTATTTGCGCTATAAGCGTTTCTTGTTTATATTTCCGCTCACATTTGTCGCTAAAAATAATTTAGTGGCCTAATTAAATAAAATACAGTCACGTTTACTGTTATTTGCGCAGAAATAATTTAGTTGCCTATTTCAGTACAAAAAGAACAATATATTCGTCGCTTTTAGGGGTGTTTTAATTGTTGTTTCATTTGTTTAGTTCAGCTACAAGTATGTCAGGCAGAGAAGTGCCAGGCCATGCACAGAGGAGTGGCAGAGGCATTAATGTTTCTGGCGCAAGCAGAGATCGCAGCAGAGTAAGGGGTCGTGGGAGCAGTAGTCGCAGCAAGAGGCCTTAGCTCCCGGTGTCTTGATTGGTTAACTCGGTCATCCACTTCATCCCAAGTGACATCAGACACCCCCAGCGAACAGTCAGTCGGTTCATCAGACACAACCCTTAGTTGGCATGGTCCGGGGGCAGGCCCCTGTGCCCTCACCTGTCCTCAACCTGCCTCTGTCCTTTTCTGTTCCCTCACTGCGAGAAGTAGTATATTTTCAGTGAGGAACAGCAACTAGAGGACAGTCAGTAGCTACTGGCCAGCCAAGATCTGGAGGAGACATCCGCCGCTTCCTCCGCTAGGCGGCCAAGTAGTGATGAGGAGAGCGGCATGGGAGCTTATGCTGTGAGTGGTCAGGCTCCTGACCTAGAGGCCGTTGAGGAGGACATAAGTGATGAACGCATGACACGTGTTCAATCTGGTTGTCCAGCGGTTCCTGAAGTCTTCCACCCATCTGCAAGACATCCTAAAAATGGCCAGCAAAATTTGCATTCACTTTGGCCACTTGTATACTGCAAAGAACACCCTCCTTGAGTTGCAGCGGCAGAACGGCATCCCCCAACATAGGCTGATCTGCGACGTTTCCACTCGTTGGAATCCCACCCTCCATATGCTGGACTGACTATACGAACAGAGAAAGGCCATCAACGATTTCTTGATCATGCGAGCGGCTAGGAGTACTCCTCTGTGTAACTTCAATGTCAGCCACTGGCAGCTCATGCGTGACACCTGCCAGTTGCTCAGGCCCTTTGAGGATGCCACGTTATTTGACAGTCGCCAGGTCTACGGGATGAACGTCGTCATTCCACTGCTTCATGTCCTGGAACAGATGATGGTAACAATGGCTGGTCAGGGGACAGGAGACGTGGCACCTCGATCTCACGGCCACATGAGCCCTGTGGGGGCTGAACTGGAGGAGGGGGAGGAGGACATTGGAGCACAGACAATGTGTAGCGAAACGGGTGGTTTTTGTACTCAGCTGACATGACAGGAGGAGCAGGAGCAGCCAGAGGAGCTACAGGACGATGAGGAAGACGAGACAGAGGACCTGGACACACCGTGGCAGTATGCAGTGGAGATGGAGACAGGTAGTCCCTCCAAGTCACTTGCACAAATGGGCCGCTGCATGCTGACTTGCTTGCGTAGTGACAGCTGAATTGACACCGTTCGGCAGAGGAATGACTTCTGGTTCTCCACCTTGTTGGACTCTCGCTACCGGTCCAAAACAGGGGACTTTTTTACACCAACCAAGAGGGAGGACAAACTGAACTACTACAGAGATATCCTATGTAGTCAGGAGGCCGCTGCCTATCGGCCCCATTGCCTATCATCTTGCATGTCTGACTGGGGGGCCCTCTGTTGTCACTGCCATGGCTGCTGTGGCAGGGTGAGGTGGCAGGAGCAGCACCAGCTCCATCAGAAGCAGCACCCCGAGTCTAGAGTCGCTGATCAGTAGCGTTCTTCACCCGCATAGTGAAGAAACTACACACCAGCAGCAGGTAGACTTGGAGCAGGACCTGAACCAGCAGGTGGTGGCATACTTGGACAGTATCCTGCCACCCCACATTGAAGATCCGCTGGACTACTGGGTAGCCAAACTGGATTTGTGTCCCCAACTAGCAGAGTTTGCCCTGGAAAAGCTGTCCTGCCCGGCCAGTAGTGTGGCATCAGAGCGGGTGTTTAGTGTGGCGGGGGCCATAGTTACCCCAAGGAGAACTCGCCTGTCCACCCAAAATGTGGAGAGACTGACCTTTGTCAAGATGAAATCAGGCTTGGATCAGCCAGGATTTCCAACCACCAATTCCTGATGCATCAGACTAGATCATCCATGGTGCCACACCAACACTTTGATACAAGAGATCGGTTTCTTCTGACTACCTGCCTCAGCTACTATTTTGATGCTGCAACCCACCGGATGCCACACATCTGATGCCAAGTGCTCCTTATTTCACCCACCTTCGTCAGCGGGTACTGGTAATGCCACCCAACGCCCCACTCTGTTACTAGGTCACTCTTTGGTCTCCTGATGCAGCTGCTGTTGCCATCTCCAAACCATGTCACCTTGCCACTCTGTGGTCTCCTCCTGCTGCTGCCATTTCCACACTATGTCACCTTGCCACTCTATGGAATGTTCCTGCTGCTGCTGCTGCTACTGCCATCTCAACACTATGTCACCTTGCCACTCTGTGGGATCCTGCTGCGGCTGCTGCCATCTCCACACTATGTCACCTTGCCATTCTGTGTTATCCTGCTGCTGATGCCATCTCCAGACTATGTCACCTTGCCACTCTGTGGTCTCCTCATTCTGCTGCTGCCGCCATCTCCACACTATGTCACCTTGCCACTCTGCGGGATCCTGATGCTGCTGCCATCTCCAGACTATGTCACCTTGCCATTCTGTGGTCTCCTCTTGCTGCTGCCATATCCACACTATGTCACCTTGCCACTTGGTGGCCTCATCATACTGCTGCCATCTACAGACTCTGTCATTGTGCCACTCGGTGGCCTTCTACTGATGCCGCCACCTCCAGACTCTGTCATTGTGCCCTCCTCATACAGCAGTATGAGTGGCCTCCTCATACTGCTGGCAACTCCAAACTCTGTCATTGTGCCACTCGGTGGCCTCCTCATTCTGCTTCTACCTCCAGACCCTGTCATTGGGCCACTCTGTGGTCTCCTCATGCTGCTTACACCTCACCACTATGTCATAGGGCCACTCTGTGGACATCTCATTGTGTTCCCATCCTCCCTACTTCATGACTGGTCCACTATTTTGGCTTTTGGCCTGGCTGACCATCATTTATTTGACCTTTCTTCTGATATGTCAGAAGGAAATAAAAATGAGACACACAACGAATCATGTCTGTGTAGCAACTGTAAGGCTTGTATGGTCCCATCAGAATTGGCTTATGATTTGGTAGCCAAAAGCAGGAGTGGGTACAAAACACAGATGACATGCAAATATTCCATTCACATGTCACCTCTGTTTTAGATCCACCCCTATTTTTTTTGGGGGGGGGGGGCATTAGCAGTACTGATGGATTATTGAGCAAATGCTGACCGAGTGAAGGCATATGCTCCACAGACAGGATCAGTTTTTTGTGGGTTATTGTTCTGATGGATCAGAGGAAGGTAAAATTAATCAGTTACGTCAACACATACTTATTGCTGACACCCTCTCCACTCTGTCGGGGGGGGGGGGGGCTCTACTTGTATAAGCATTTAATAGAACAGGTTCTGTAGACATTTATGTGGAATCAGCTGACGAGGGTGTAAAAGGAGTGCGCTTCTTCTTGACACTAACATGGATCTGTAAGGCTGAGTTCATACTTAAGTTATTTGGTCAGTTTTGGCGAATTTAAGTATACTTTATTATAATTTTAATCAAGTTTTGGTTCACTTTAATATTAAATATTTAATGAATATACTAATAAAAATTCCATGTTGCCTAAGACAGGAAAGAATCGGCCAGTCTTCTGTTTATTCAACGACGTGGTGTTGCGATGGAGAAAGCATGCCAAGAAAACAATTCTTCTCCACGTGGAGACGAATCCTGTCAAGATTGCTGCAAGTGGCTGCTCATCGACCAAGATACTTCTGGTGGAAACCTGCCTGGCATGAACAGGCCTCCAGAAAATACAGACAATGAGATGACAAAGCTTCAAGATAGTTTGGAGCACGGAAGAGTCGCAAAGTTAGTCAAGATTCAAACCAACCAACCAGGCCCCGGTCTCTTCATCCGGTGAAAACATCACGGGTTCCCAGTCATCATGGAAATGAAAAGAAGGGCATCCTATAGTACACAGAGATGGAGAGGGTCTTCGGATTCCCGCTGCACTATACCGACGTTTAAGAAATTAAGCGCTGCTCCCGACAGCAGCTCCTTGGAAGGTCATGGAGCATCCCTGTCATCCGCCTCACAGAAGGATTATTTTGAAAGTGTGCAGAAGCCACACAGGGCCCTCACGCTGCAGATTTTTTATGGAGACACCGGATTTTACAATACTACATTATTATTTTGTGCTTTAGCAATACTGATGGATTATTGAGCAAATGCTGACGGATTCTCCACACAGGATCCGTTTTTTGTGGGTTATTGTTCTGAAAAAGGCAAAAAGACATGCCCCCTGATCTGGAATATGGATAGAGCAGCATTAGACAGAACACACCGCCTAAGTCGTGAAAGGGAGAGAGCTGCAGCAGAAATCCCCCTGTCCCTGAACTGTGATAGAGAGAGATATAGCAGAAAGGACACACCATTGAGTTGTCAGCCTGAAGAAAATCTAGCAGAGCAATTGCAGCAATGAATGGCGAGATCTCTGGATCCATGTGAGAAGCAGGGCTAGTTTTAGTCTTGTTAGAAAGAAACAGTCATTTACTATATGATGTCCGATTTTTATTTTTTAAATCAATGACTATGGGTGTAACTATAGCTATAGCAGCCATAACACTTGCTATTAAAGGAAGGGGGGGGGGGGGGGAATCAGGTAAAAGAACATTCTACCTTTTTGTGGGGATTAACAATATGGTTGCTTTTTGCTATGATATGGATTTTCTGATATGAGTTGCTATTATACATACCTTTAATTATTAGTATTTATGATGCTGTAGTGCTGTTTTAATATACTTATACTAGGTGATGGTGCCTTATCTTATTTTGCTATGGGGCTCTATGAATTATGAATTATTAACTATGAATTATGGTTAAGCCCCCGATTATGGCATAAGCCCAATTTATCACACATGTTGGCTTAAACAACTTTAACTTTTTTCCCTATCCTTTCTTTGTTTTAAAATTTTCTATATATTTTTTTTTAGATTTTTTAATTTTATTTCAAAATCTAACTTTACTATTATTTTGTTAATCACATAAAGATGCTCTATTTTTATATTTAAAGGGGTTATCCAAGACCTAAAACCTGGTTTAGCTTGCCTCAGTGTAGCCCCTAGTACAACTTTCCTTTAAAAATCGGCAGCGTTTACCTGCTCTGATGTGCGGTCACATGACATGCCTGCCAGCTTAACTTGAAAACATCCGCTCCAGTTAGTAATAACTTGCATAGACCCCCAAAATTTAGA
This sequence comes from Bufo gargarizans, assembly GCF_014858855.1. Lineage (NCBI taxonomy): Eukaryota > Metazoa > Chordata > Amphibia > Anura > Bufonidae > Bufo > Bufo gargarizans. The sequence continues at coordinate 61,806,084 of NC_058080.1, read as the reverse complement.
AGTGAGTTGTACTCCTCTCTCAGGAGTCTGGTCTTTGCGACTAAATCTGTGACAAAAGTACGCCAAAAAGTGGTGTTCTCATCATAAATTGCCCCCAATGTGTTTAGGAAGGCCGTGCAGACAGAAAATGTGCTTAGTAAATAAGTGGGCCAGTTGTATGGCAGAGGGTATTCCAGGAAAAGAACAAGGTGCGCTATCTTAGAGAAGCGACCGACCACTACCCAGATTAGGGTGCAGCCAAATGAAGACGGAAGATTGGTAACAAAATCTATTCCAATGTGTTGACATGGATCATCTGGTACAGTCAAGGAAAGCAGTAGACCAGCAGGCCTCTGCCTAGGGGACTTCCTCTGGGCACAGTCTGGACAGAGAGATATATAGTCTTGAACATCTTGGCGGAGGGGCGGCCAGTGCGGCCACCAATAGTAACTAGAAATGAACTGCAATGTCTTCCATGATGCCGTGCGCACCTGGACCCATCACCCCAGGGTAGAGTTTTCTTCTCCCTACCTAAAGAAACATAATTCTTTCCTGGAGGAATATCTTTAATTAGTACTGGAGCAACGAAGATGCAAGGCAGGTCTATAATATGTTGAGGAGGTTCAGAGGAGTCAAAGGATCACGTTCTTGTCAGCAGGATGGAAATGCAACAGAAAAGTAAATCAAGCAAAAAACAAGGGCCAACGTGCCTGACGAGGATTAAGTCTCTGAGCTGATTGCTGATATGTCAAGTTTTATGATATGCATAAATAATGATGGGATGAATGCACCCTCCAGCAAATGATGCCACTCTTCTAAGGCTAGCTTGATGGCCAACAACTCCCTGTCTCCAATGGAGTAGTTGCTTTCAGCATTCGAGAAAACCTTTGAGAAATAACCACAAGTGACCATTTTACCTGCATATTTTTTCTGCGAAAGAAAGATAAGTCAAAACGATGGATTGCTGGAGTTTTTGCGAATTCCTGTTTGAGAGTTCGAAAAGTGGATTCTGCCTCGGCAGTCCCTATTTTGAGATTCATTCCTTTCCTGGTCAGGGCAAAGATAGGCACAGTCAGAGTGGAGAAATGAGGAATGAATTGCCTGTAATAGTTTGCACAGTATGGTCAGCAGACCAGTGGGTCAAGGCCAATTCAATATGGTGGATAGTTTTTCTGGATCCATCTTTACACCCCGGATGGAAATGATGTAGGCTAAAAATGGAAGGAAGGTATTCTCAAATACATACTTCTCAAATTTGGCATCAATCAACTCTTTCTTAACCAATGCAGCACCATGCGGTGCTAGATAAGTTTGGGGAATAAATCAGGATGTCATCCAGATAAATAATTACACAGATATATAGCAGTTCTCAGAAGATGTTGTTCATAAACTCAGGGAAAACTGAAGGGGCATTGCTGAGTCCAAAGGGCATGACCAAATACTCATAATGGCCATTCCTCGTATTAAAGGCAGACTTCCACTTATTGCCCTCCCAGATCTGTATCAAATTGTAAGTGCCTTGCAAATTCAGCTTGGAGAACACTCTGGCTCCCTGCAGCTGATCAAATAGTTCAGAGACTAGAGGCAAGGGATATTGATTTTTAACAATAATCTTGTTCAATCCCCAATTATCAATGCAGGGTTGGAAGGATTCATCTTTTTTTGTACTCAGAAAAACCCGGCTCCAGCTGGAGATGAGGACTTCCTCTCTCCCAGTTCTCTTTAATATATTCAGACATGGCTTGGGTCTCAGGTAACAGCAAGAGATAAACACGACCTCCAGGATGAGTAATTCCTGGAATTAGATCAATAGGGCAATTGTAGAATTGATAAGGAGGCAATGTTTCAGCCTCCTTCTTATTGTAGTCATCAGCGTAACTGTGGTATGCGGCTGGCTGACCGTGCCAGCTTGGCGGAATGGTAGCACCTTGGATAAACAAAGGGTATGACAAGCCTCTCCCCAGCCTAACACCTGCCCATAATTCCAGTCCAGCAATGGGCAGTGTTGACAGAGCCAGGGGAGATCCAGAAGCATAGTGGAAACAGGCCCAACATAGAAGGCCACTGGAGTGTAACCACACGAAGTTCCAGAGGCTCAGTAATATACTGTATTGTCTTAGTAAGAGACTTCCCATCCCCTAAAGTTCCAGTTAAGGACCTTTCCAGAAGTTTCACTGGAAGGCGATACCGGTCCACTAAGGCCTGATGCAGAAAGTTTCACCACAGTGAACCTTATATCTTCAAATGACAATTCCACAGAAAAAGTTAGTCTTGGACAGATGAAGTCTTTACTAGTGTTGAGCGAACCCAAAGTGTAAAGTTTGGGTCTGTACCGAACTTTACGATTTTTGGTACCCGGACCCAAACTTTGACAGAAACGTTTGGGTTCGAGTTTGGTGTTTGTGCATTTAACAAAGCTTGTTGAAAGGCTGCAGGGCAGCCAATCAACAAGCTTTTAAGCTGTGTGCCCTTAGAAGCCATCACAGCCATGCCTACTAATGACATGGCTGTAATTGGCCGGTGCATCACGTGTAGCACCGCCCATCAGCTCTCAGTAGTGAAGGGACAGAAAGCAGGCAGCTGAAGTGAGGGATAGTGTTAGTGCAATTTTTGGTGGGTGCAATACACCATCTTTGCACCCCTGAAACAGAAAGCTAATCATAAATCTGGCTGTAAATTCTGTGGGTGACCTACAGAGATTATTATTTTGTGGGTGCAATGCAACATTGTACTTTGTACCCCTGACACACAAATATAATAGGTAATCCGTCTGTTAGTTAGGTGCACATCATATACCCATTTATTGCGTGAAGTACACCTGCACTGCATACGTGACAGGGAAAATAATATAGTTAATCTGTCTGTTAGTTCAGTGGGTGACCTCAAAGAATGAGGAGAGCATCAAATAAGGGACGTGGTGTTGCTGGGGTTAGTGGAGCTCCTGTTGCAGGAAGAGGACGTGGTCGATCTGTGCCAGCTACACGCCCAAATTAAACAGCTTCCTCAGGTGCACGTAGGTGACAGAACGTTCAGCGTTATTTTGTAGGCCAGTGTACGAATGGTGAGGCCAGAACAAGTAGAGGCGGTAGGAGATTGAGTGGCTGACAGTGCCTTCAGTTCCTTCATATTGTCTCCCACCCGGTCCCCTGCTGAAAGCGCAGAATTGGCACCTGCAGCCCATGGGCATCTGTCTTTCATCTGTCTTTCACCTCACCCCCTTGCAAATCAGCCAAGCAGTCTGAGCCCTAAGTCATGCAGCAGTCTCTTATGCTTTTTGATGACTCTGCTGGCGGGATTACCTAGGGCCGTCTACATAGCCCTGCTTTAGAAGTGAAAGAGATTGAGTGCACTGATGCCCAACCACTTTTATTTCAGGATATGGACATGGGAGGACCACCGCAGAACGTCTCTGATGATGACGAAACACAGGTGCCAACTGCTGTAACTTTCTGCAGTGTGCAAACCCGCAAGGAGGGCAGGGGTGAAGAGTGGGTGGAAGATGATGTGGAGGATGATGAGGTCCTAGACCCCACATGGAATCAAGGCCATGCGAGTGACAAGTGCAGTTCAGAGGAATAGGTGGTGGTCACACAGCACCAGCCGCACAGCAAGAGAGAGCAGTGTGCAAAAGCAGAGTGACCATCCCCTAGCTAGTACGCCTGCTACTGCCCACCGCACTCAGGGACTGAGCAGTTCCCTGGCGTGGCAGTTCTTCAGACAATGTGCTGACAACAAAACACAAGTGGTTTGCACTCTGTGCAATCAGAGCCTGAAGTGAGGCATAAATGTTCTAAGCCTGAGCATGCACCTGCATGACTAGGCATCTAAATGCAAAGCACAAGCTGCAGTAGAGTACACATCTCAAAAACCACGAAAGATAATCAGGCTCCTCCTGGTCCCTCTTCTTCTGCAGTCTCGGCCTCTTCCTCCCCCTCTGAAGTGACAGTGGCACCTGCCACCCTGCAAACAGAGGATGCACCACGCCACCACATTTGTCACCATCACCAAGCATCTCCACAATGTCCCATGGAAGCGTTCATCTGTCTATCTTCCAAACACTGGAGAGAAAGAGGAAGTACCCCCTTACTCACCCGCGATCCCTAGCCCTGAATTCCAGCATTTCAAAATTCCTGGCCTTTCAAATGCTGTCATTCTGTCTGGTGGAGACGGAGACTTTTAAAAACCTATGGCGGTGGCTGTCCCACAGTACGTCGTGCCCAGCCGCTACTACTTTTCCAGGCGAGCCATCCCCACCCTACACAACCAAGTGGTGGACAAAATTAGGTATGCACTGCGCAACGCCAACTGTGGCAAGGTCCACATAACCATTGATTCGAGGACCAGTAAGCACAGGCAGGGACGTTATGTCTCCCTAACTGCACACTGGGTAAATGCAGTGGCGGCTGGGCCTGAGGCAGATAGAAGTTTGGCGCATGTCCTTCTGCCGCCGAGAATTGCAGTATGTTTCTCTTTGCATCCTGTTCCTGTTGCCTCCTCCTCCTACTCCGCTTCCTCCTCTACCGCCTCCTCATCTGGTCAGTGTAACACCTTCACCACCAACTTCAGCACAGCCAGGGATAAACGACAGCAGGCAGTTTTAAAACTCATCTGTTTGGGGGGAAAAGCCCACACCACGCAGGAGCTGTGGACAGGCATGGAACAACAGACCAATGAGTGGTTGGTGCCACTGAGCCTCAAGCCCGGCCTGGTGGTGTGCGATAATGGGCGAAATCTCATAGCAGCTCTCAGCCTAGCCGGTTTGACACACATCCCTTGCCTGGCTCATGTGCTGAATTTGGTGGTGCAGAGGTTCCTGAAAAATTACCCCGATATGTCAGAGCTGCTGCAGAAAGTCCAGTTCGCCTGTGCTCGCTTTCGGCATTCTCACCCTGCTACTGCTCGCCTGTCTGCGCTGCAATGTAACTTTGTCCTTCCCACTCACCACCTAATATGTGACGTGCCCACAAGATGGAACTCCACCTTGCACATGCTGGAGAGACTGTGCGAGCAGCAGCAGGCGATAGTGTAGTTTCAGCTGCAGCACACACGGGTGAGTCACTCTGCAGAACAGCAACACTTCACCACAAACGAGTGGGCCTCCACGCGGAACGTGTGTGCCGTGTTTTGAGTACTCCACCAACATGGCCAGTGCCGATGACAGTCCTCAGCATTACTATCCTACTTCTACTTCTCCTTGAAAAGAACACTTCGGGCGATGATGGAAGAGCATGTGGCACAGGAGGAAGAGAGATCATTTCCACGGTTATCAGGCCAGTCATTTACAAGTGGCTTGGAAGGTGGGTTCCTGCACCAACAGAGGCCAGGTACACAATTGTCCAGCCACGACACAGTTTTGGAGGAGGAGGAGGAACCGTGTTGACAGCAAGGTGGCACCCAAAGCAGCTCATAGGCATCACTGGAGCGTGGCTGGGGGGATACAGAGGACACAGACGATACACCTCTCACAGAGAACAGCTCGTCTTTGCCTCTGGGCAGCCTGGCACACATGAGTGACTACATGCTGCAGTGCCTGCGCAATGACCGCCGAGTTGCCCACATCCCTGCTGGATCCCCGCTACAAGGACAACGTGCCGTCCTTAATTCTGTCACTGGAGTGTGATCGGAAGATTTGTGAATACCAGTGCACGCTGGTAGACACACTGCTGATGGCATTCCCACCTGACAGCGTGGGCATAGGGGAAGCACAAGGCGAAGGCAGAGGACGAGGAAGAGGTCACCAACACGGCTGGGGCACCACCAGCACCTCAGAAGGCAGGGTTAGCATTGCCAAAATGGGGAAAAGCTTTGTCAGCATGCCACAACAACCAGAACCACCAGCTGATATGGAACGTCTTAGCAGGAGGCAGCATTTCAGCAACATGATGTAACAGTACGTGTGCACAAGCCTACATGTACTGACTGATGGGTCTGCCCCATTCAACTTCTGGGTCTCCAAATTGGGCACATGGCCTGACCTTGCCCTTTACGCCTTGGAGGTGCCGGCCTTCCCTGCGGTCAGTGTATTGTCCGAACGTGTGTTCAACACAGCAGGGCGGGTGGCCACAGACAAGCGCAGCTGCCTGTCCACAGCCAATGTGGACAAGCTCACGTTCATTAAAATTAACCAGGCATGGATCCCACAGGACTTGTCCATACCTTATGCTGAGTAGACAAGTATACCGGTCGCACCCAGCCATTGTTATACACCAGCGCACTCTTTGTTTTCTTTTCTTTTTTATATTTCCCAATGTTTTGGGGTCTTCCCAAATTTATTTGAAAAAAAAATGGTGTTGGCTACCTCCTCCTTCTCCACCACTAGAGTTGAGCGAACACCTGGATGTTCGGGTTCGAGAAGTTCGGCCGAACTTCCCGGAAATGATCGGGTTCGGGATCCGAACCCGATCCGAACTTCGTCCCGAACCCGAACCCCATTGAAGTCAATGGGGACCCGAACTTTTCGGCACTAAAAAGGCTGTAAAACAGCCCAGGAAAGGGCTAGAGGGCTGCAAAAGGCAGCAACATGTAGGTAAATCCCCTGCAAACAAATGTGGATAGGGAAATGAATTAAAATAAAAATTAAATAAATAAAAATTAACCAAAATCAATTGGAGAGAGGTCCCATAGCAGAGAAATTGGCTTCCCGTCACCCACCACTGGAACAGTCCATTCTCAGATATTTAGGCCCCGGCACCCAGGCAGAGGAGAGAGGTCCCGTAACAGAGGATCTGGCTTCATGTCAGCAGAGAATCAGTCTGCATGTCATAGCAGAGAATCAGGCTTCACGTCAGCCACCAATGCAACAGTCCATTGTCAGATATTTAGGCCCAGCACCCAGGCAGAGGAGAGAGGTCCCGTAACAGAGGATCTGGCTTCATGTCAGCAGAGAATCAGTCTGCATGTCATAGCAGAGAATCAGGCTTCACGTCAGCCACCACTGCAACAGTCCATTTTCATAAATTTAGGCCCAGCACCCAGGCAGAGGAGAGAGGTCCCGTAACAGACAATCTGGCTTCATGTCAGCAGAGAATTAGTCTGCATGTCATAGCAGAGAATCAGGCTTCACGTCAGCCACCACTGCAACAGTCCATTGGCATATATTTAGGCCCAGCACACAGGCAGAGGAGAGAGGTCCCGTAACAGACAATCTGGCTTCACGTCAGCAGAGAATTAGTCTGCATGTCATAGCAGAGAATGAGGCTTCACATCAGCCACCACTGCAACAGTCCATTGGCATATATTTAGGCCCAGCACACAGGCAGAGGAGAGAGGTCCCGTAACAGAGGATCTGGCTTCATGTCAGCAGAGATTCAGTCTGCATGTCATAGCAGAAAATCAGGCTTCACGTCAGCCACCACTGCAACAGTCCATTGTCAGATATTTAGGCCCAGCACCCAGGCAGAGGAGAGAGGTCCCGTAACAGAGAATCTGTCTTCATGTCAGCAGAGAATCAGTCTGCATGTCATAGCAGAGAATCAGGCTTCACGTCACCCAACATTGGAACAGTCCATTGGCATATATTTAGGCCCCGGCACCCAGACAGAGGAGAGGTTCATTCAACTTTGGGTAGCCTCGCAATATAATGGTAAAATGAAAATAAAAATAGGATTGAATGAGGAAGTGCCCTGGAGTCCAATAATATATGGTTAAGGGGAGGTAGTTAATGTTTAATCTGGACAAGGGACGGACAGGTCCTGTGGGATCCATGCCTGGTTCATTTTTATGAACGTCAGCTTGTCCACATTGGCTGTAGACAGGCGGCTGCGTTTGTCTGTAATGACGCCCCCTGCCGTGCTGAATAAACGTTCAGACAAAACGCTGGCCGCCGGGCAGGCCAGCATCTCCAAGGCATAAAAGGCTAGCTCTGGCCACGTGGACAATTTAGAGACCCAGAAGTTGAATGGGGCCGAACCATCAGTCAGTACGTGGAGGGGTGTGCACACGTACTGTTCCACCATGTTAGTGAAATGTTGCCTCCTGCTAACACGTTGCGTATCAGGTGGTGGTGCAGTTAGCTGTGGCGTGTTGACAAAACTTTTCCACATCTCTGCCATGCTAACCCTGCCCTCAGAGGAGCTGGCCGTGACACAGCTGCCTTGGCGACCTCTTGCTCCTCCTCTGCCTTGGCCTTGGGCTTCCACTTGTTCCCCTGTGACATTTGGGAATGCTCTCAGTAGCGCGTCTACCAACGTGCGCTTGTACTCGCGCATCTTCCTATCACGCTCCAGTGCAGGAAGTAAGGTGGGCACATTGTCTTTGTAGCGTGGATCCAGCAGGGTGGCAACCCAGTAGTCCGCACAGGTTAAAATGTGGGCAACTCTGCTGTCGTTGCGCAGGCACTGCAGCATGTAGTCGCTCATGTGTGCCAGGCTGCCCAGGGGTAAGGACAAGCTGTCCTCTGTGGGAGGCGTATCGTCATCGTCCTGCCTTTCCCCCCAGCCACGCACCAGTGATGGACCCGAGCTGCGTTGGGTGCCACCCCGCTGTGACCATGCTTCATCCTCATCCTCCTCCACCTCCTACTCATCCTCGTCCTCCTCGTCCTCCAGTAGTGGGCCCTGGCTGGCCACATTTGTACCTGGCCTCTGCTGTTGCCAAAAACCTCCCTCTGAGTCACTTCGAAGAGACTGGCCTGAAAGTGCTAAAAATGACCCCTCTTCCTCCTCCTCCTCCTCCTCCTCCTCCTGGGCCACCTCCTCTTGCATCATCGCCCCTAAGTGTTTTCTCAAGGAGACATAGAAGTGGTATTGTAACGCTGATAACGGTGTCATCGCCACTGGCCATGTTGGTGGAGTACTCGAAACAGCGCAACAGGGCACACAGGTCTCGCATGGAGGCCCAGTCATTGGTGGTGAAGTGGTGCTGTTCTGTAGTGCGACTGACCCGTGCGTGCTGCAGCTGAAACTCCACTATGGCCTGCTGCTGCTCGCACAGTCTGTCCAGCATGTGCAAGGTGGAGTTCCACCTGGTGGGCACGTCGCATATGAGGCGGTGAGCGGGAAGGCCGAAGTTACGCTGTAGCGCAGACAGGCGAGCAGCAGCAGGATGTGAACGCCGGAAGCGCGAACAGACGGCCCGCACTTTATGCAGCAGCTCTGACATGTCGGGGTAGTTGTGAATGAACTTCTGCACCACCAAATTCAGCACATGCGCCAAGCAAGGGATGTGCGTCAAATTGGCTAGTCGCAGAGCTGCAACGAGATTTCGCCCATTATCACACACCACCAGGCCGGGCTTGTGGCTCACCGGCAGCAACCACTCGTCGGTCTGTTGTTCTATACCCCGCCACAACTCCTGTGCGGTGTGGGGCCTGTCCCCCAAACATATGAGTTTCAGAATGGCCTGCTGACGTTTACCCCGGGCTGTGCTGAAGTTGGTGGTGAAGGTGTGTGGCTGACTGGATGAGCAGGTGGAAGAAGAGGAGGAGGAAGCCGAGAAGGTGGAGGTGGCAACAGGAGGCAAAGAATGTTGCCCTGCGATCCTTGGCGGCGGAAGGACGTGCGCTAAACAGCTCTCCGCCTGGGGCCCAGCTGCCACTACATTTACCCAGTGTGCAGTTAGGGAGATATAGCGTCCCTGGCCGTGCTTACTGGTCCACGTATCTGTGGTTAGGTGGACCTTGCTACAGATGGCGTTGCGCAGTGCACACTTGATTTTATCGGATACTTGGTTGTGCAGGGAAGGCACGGCTCTCTTGGAGAAGTAGTGGCGGCTGGGAACAACATACTGTGGGACAGCAAGCGACATGAGCTGTTTGAAGCTGTCTGTGTCCACCAGCCTAAATGACAGCATTTCATAGGCCAGTAGTTTAGAAATGCTGGCATTTTAGGGCCAGGGATCGAGGGTGGCTAGGTGGGAATTTACGCTTTCTCTCAAATGTTTGTGAGATGGAGAGCTGAACGCTGCCGTGTGACATGGTTGAGACGCTTGGTGACGGAGGTGGTGGTGGTGTTGGTGGTACATCCCCTGTTTGCTGGGCGGCAGGTGCCAACGTTCCTCCAGAGGCAGAGGAAGAGGCCGAGGCGGCAGCAGCAGAAGAGGTAGCAGGGGGAGCCTGAGTGACTTCCTTGGTTTTAAGGTGTTTACTCCACTGCAGTTCATGCTTTGCATGCAGGTGCCTGGTCATGCAGGTTGTGCTCAGGTTCAGAACAATAATGCCTCGCTTCAGGCTCTGATGGCACAGCGTGCAAACCACTCGGGTCTTGTCGTCAGCACATTGTTTGAAGAAGTGCCATGCCAGGGAACTCCTTGAAGCTGCCTTTGGGGTGCTCGGTCCCAGATGGCGGCGGTCAGTAGCAGGCGGAGTCTCTTGGCGGCGGGTGTTCTGCTTTTGCCCACTGCTCCCTCTTTTGCTACGCTGTTGGCTCGGTCTCACCACTGCCTCTTCCTCCGAACTGTGAAAGTCAGTGGCACGACCTTCATTCCATGTGGGGTCTAGGACCTCATCGTCCCCTGCATCGTCTTCCACCCAGTCTTGATTCTGCACAGTGCAGAAAGACGCAGCAGTTGGCACCTGTGTTTCGTCATCATCAGAGACATGCTGAGGTGGTATTCCCATGTCCTCATCATCAGGAAACATAAGTGGTTGTGCGTCAGTGCAGTCTATGTCTTCCACCGCTGGGGAAGGGCTAGGTGGATGCCCTTGGGAAACCCTGCCAGCGGAGTCTTCAAACAGCATAAGAAACTGCTGCATAACTTGAGGCTGAGACAGTTTCCCTGGTATGCATGGGGGTGATGTGACAGACTGATGGGGTTGGTTTTCAGGCGCCATCTGTGCGCTTTCTGCAGAAGACTGGGTGGGAGATAATGTGAACGTGCTGGATCCACTGTCGGCCACCCAATTGACTAATGCCTGTACCTGCTCAGGCCTTACCATCCTTAAAACGGCATTGGGCCCCACCATATATCGCTGTAAATTCTGGCGGCTACTGGGACCTGAGGTAGTTGGTACACTAGGACGTGTGGATGTGGCAGAACGGCCACGTCCTCTCCCAGCACCAGAGGGTCCACCAACACCACCACGACCATGTCCACGTCCGCGTCCCTTATTAGATGTTTTCCTCATTGTTATGGTTCACCACAACAACAAAAAAATTATTTGGCCCAATGTATTGTATTCAAATTCAGCGGGATATAAATTTGAGGCCTAGTATTTAGGCGCTGGGTGACCGGTATGGATTTAGTGACAGAATTAGACTTGGAAATGCACAGTAGCGTGTGTGTGAAGTTATTCTGAATGACCCTATGTGCACCTTGAATATTATATACCCTTTTAGGGATAGATTTCAAATAGCTCTGATATAGCAGGAACCACTAAATTATGAAATTGCTAAATTGCGAATTGTATTTCAACCCAGAACAAAAAATGTGCTTTGACGGACACTAAATAACTTTCCCATCCACAACAGGACAGTGGTAACAAGAGATTTAGCGGGATATAAATTTGAGGCCTAGTATTTAGGCGCTGGGTGACCGGTATGGATTTACTAAGGCTACTTTCACACTAGCGTTCGATCGGATCCGTTCTGAACGGATCCGATCATAATAATGCAGACGGAGGCTCCGTTCAGTACGGATCCGTCTGCATTATTTTTAGCATATAACAGCTAAGTGTGAAAATAGCCTCGTACGGATCCGTCCAGACTTTCAATGTAAAGTCAATGGGGGACGGATCCGCCTGAAGATTGAGCCATATTGTGGCATCTTCAAACGGATCCATCCCCATTGACTTACATTGTAAGTCTGGACGGATCCGCACGCCTCCGCACGGCCAGGCGGACACCCGAACGCTGCAAGCAGCGTTCAGCTGTCCGCCTGTCCGTGCGGAGGCGAGCGGAGCAGAGGCTGAACGCCGCCAGACTGATGCAGCCTGAGCGGATCCGCTCCATTCAGACTGCATCAGGGCTGGACGGCTGCGTTCGGGTCCGCTCGTGAGCCCCTTCAAACGGAACTCACGAGCGGACCGACGAACGCTAGTGTGAAAGTAGCCTAACAGAATTAGACTTGGAAATGCACAGTAGCGTGTGTGTGAAGTTATTCTGAATGACCCTATGTGCACCTTGAATATTATATACTCTTTTAGGGATAGATTTCAAATAGCTCTGATATAGCAGAAACCACTAAATTATGAAATTGCTAAATTGGGAATTGTATTTCAACCCAGAACAAAAAATGTGCTTTGACGGACACTAAATAACTTTCCCAGCCACAACAGTACAGCGGTAACGAGAGATTTAGCGGGATATAAATTTGAGGCCTAGTATTTAGGCGCTGGGTGACCGGTATGGATTTAGTGACAGAATTAGACTTAGAAATGCACAGTAGCGTGTGTGTGAAGTTATTCTGAATGACCCTATGTGCACCTTGAATATTATATACCCTTTTAGGGATAGATTTCAAATAGCTCTGATATAGCAGAAACCACTAAATTATGAAATTGCTAAATTGGGAATTGTATTTCAACCCAGAACAAAAAATGTGCTTTAACGGACAGTAAATAACTTTCCCAGCCACAACAGTACAGCGGTAACGAGAGATTTAGCGGGATATAAATTTGAGGCCTAGTATTTAGGCGCTGGGTGACCGGTATGGATTTAGTGACAGAATTAGACTTGGAAATGCACAGTAGCGTGTGTGTGAAGTTATTCTGAATGACCCTATGTGCACCTTGAATATTATATACCCTTTTAGGGATAGATTTCAAATAGCTCTGATATAGCAGAAACCACTAAATTATGAAATTGCTAAATTGGGAATTGTATTTCAACCCAGAACAAAAAATGTGCTTTGACGGACACTAAATAACTTTCCCAGCCACAACAGTACAGCGGTAACGAGAGATTTAGCGGGATATAAATTTGAGGCCTAGTATTTAGGCGCTGGGTGACCGGTATGGATTTACTAACAGAATTAGACTTGGAAATGCACAGTAGCGTGTGTGTGAAGTTATTCTGAATGACCCTATGTGCACCTTGAATATTATATACCCTTTTAGGGATAGATTTCAAATAGCTCTGATATAGCAGAAACCACTAAATTATGAAATTGCTAAATTGGGAATTGTACTTCAACCCAGAACAAAAAATGTGCTTTGACGGACACTAAATAACTTTCCCAGCCACAACAGGACAGCGGTGGGTAACGAGAGATTTAGCGGGATATAAATTTGAGGCCTAGTATTTAGGCGCTGGGTGACCGGTATGGATTTACTAACAGAATTAGACTTGGAAATGCACAGTAGCGTGTGTGTGAAGTTATTCTGAATGACCCTATGTGCACCTTGAATATTATATACCCTTTTAGGGATAGATTTCAAATAGCTCTGATATAGCAGAAACCACTAAATTATGAAATTGCTAAATTGGGAATTGTATTTTAACCCTGAACAAAAAATGTGCTTTGACGGACACTAAATAACTTGCCGAGCAACAACAGTACAGCGGTAACGACAGATTTAGCGGGATATAAATTTGAGGCCTTGTATTTAGGCGCTGGGTGACCGGTATGGATTTAGTGACAGAATTAGACTGGGATATCGCCAAAAAATAACCACACTATTGCTGGTTAAATGCACTTGGTGTGACAGCTTGACCAACCACACTACTGAGGGTTAAATGCACTTGGTGACGGGCGCAGCTTGCCCCTGATGTAGTATATATATGGCCAAAAAATGAACAGACAATTGCTGGTTAAATGCACTTGGTGTGACAGCTTCACCCTAATGTAGGCTTTAGCCAAAAAACAACCACACCATTGAGGGTTAAATGCACTTGGTGACAGGCGCAGCTTGCCCCTGATGTAGTATATGGCCAAAAAATGAACAGACTATTGCTGGTTAAATGCACTTGGTGTGACAGCTTGACCAACCACACTACTGAGGGTTAAATGCACTTGGTGACGGGCGCAGCTTGCCCCTAATGTAGTATATGGCCAAAAAATGAACAGACTATTGCTGGTTAAATGCACTTGGTGTGACAGCTTGACCAACCACACTACTGAGGGTTAAATGCACTTGGTGACGGGCGCAGCTTGCCCCTGATGTAGTATATATATGGCCAAAAAATGAACAGACAATTGCTGGTTAAATGCACTTGGTGTGACAGCTTCACCCTAATGTAGGCTTTAGCCAAAAAACAACCACACCATTGAGGGTTAAATGCACTTGGTGACAGGCGCATCTTGCCCCTGATGTAGTATATGGCCAAAAAATGAACAGACTATTGCTGGTTAAATGCACTTGGTGTGACAGCTTGACCAACCACACTACTGAGGGTTAAATGCACTTGGTGACGGGCGCAGCTTGCCCCTAATGTAGTATATGGCCAAAAAATGAACAGACTATTGCTGGTTAAATGCACTTGGTGTCACAGCTTGACCAACCACACTACTGAGGGTTAAATGCACTTGGTGACAGGCGCAGCTTGCCCCTGATGTAGTATATGGCCAAAAAATGAACAGACTATTGCTGGTTAAATGCACTTGGTGACGGGCGCAGCTTGCCCCTGATTTAGTATATGGCCAAAAAATGAACAGACTATTGCTGGTTAAATGCACTTGGTGTGATAGCTTGACCAACCACACTACTGAGGGTTAAATGCACTTGGTGACGGGCGCAGCTTGCCCCTGATGTAGTATATGGCCAAAAAATAAACAGACTATTGCTGGTTAAATGCACTTGGTGTGACAGTTTCACCCTGATGTAGGCTTTAGCCAAAAAACAACCACACCATTGAGGGTTAAATGCACTTGGTCGCAGCTTGGATGCACTTGGTCGCAGCACCGCACAAGACACAAAATGGCCGCCGATCACCCCAGAAAAAAGTGACAAACGGTCTGGGCAGCCTAAAAACAGTGAACAATTGAGTATCAGCAGCTCAATGATCCACAGCTGCAGATCAATCAATTAATCAAGTGCTTTGGAGGAGTTAATCTGCCTAATCTCGCCCTACTGTCGACAGCCGCAACCTCTCCCTACGCTAATCAGAGCAGAGTGACGGGCGGCGCTATGTGACTCCAGCTTAAATAGAGGCTGGGTCACATGGTGCTCTGGCCAATCACAGCCATGCCAATAGTAGGCATGGCTGTGACGGCCTCTTGGGGCAAGTAGTATGACGCTTGTTGATTGGCTGCTTTGCAGCCTTTCAAAAAGCGCCAAGAAAGCGTCACAAAAGCGCCAAGAAAGCGACGAACACCGAACCCGAACCCGGACTTTTGCGAAAATGTCCGGGTTCGGGTCCGTGTCACGGACACCCCAAAATTCGGTACGAACCCGAACTATACAGTTCGAGTTCGCTCATCCCTACCCACCACCTATTCCACCTACACCGCCACGTCCACCGCCTCCTCAAACTCCTACTCCACTTTGATCTCCGCCTACTAGTTCAAGATCATTATTTGAAAAAAAAAAAAAAATTCTGTGTTATTTTAATACATTTCCCTATTTACATTTGTTTGCAGGGCAATTGCCCTGCTATTACCCCTATTTTGCTTCCCTTTGTAGCTCTCTAGCCCTTTCTATGACTTTTTTAGAGCCCTTTTAGTGCCCCAAAGTTCAGGTCCCCATTGACTACAATGGGGTTTGGGTTCAAGTTCAGGTCTCGAACCCGAACTTTGTGGTAAATTTCGGCTGAACCCGGCGAACTCAAACTTTCAGGTGTTCCCTCAATCCTAGTCTTTAACTAGGGCTGTCTCTCCTACAGACCCTAGACTTGAGAGGTTACCTGGCTTGTTGGGGCAAGCATTTAGGTAATGTTCTTTTTCTCCACAATACAAGAAAAGGTTGTTGGATTGTCGATGCCGATGTTCCTCAGAAGACAACCTAAGTCATTCCACCGACATGGGTTCAGGACTCATAGTAGTGGAAAGTTGAAGGGACTAAGGCCTCTGGGATGTGTGTGCTTTTTAAAGGGGGTCATCTCTAGCATGTAACCTCTATAGCACTTTTCTGGAAACATAGATCAGTACGTGTGGCTGGAGACACCAAAGCATTCAATGTAGTCGGTGTATCACACCCAGCCAGTTCAACTTTGATCTAACCTGACAATCCTTTCCTAAAAGCTCCCACCAGAGCTTCATTATTCCATCCACCAACAGGTAGATACATCACGTAGATAGGAGAAGATCTGTCTTTGACCTGTGTGTTGCTGGTCGAGCTCTTTGAGAAGCTCTCACAAGCCCACTGGGGATGGGGGAACAGGGTCCATGGCCTGAGCTTACCTTAACCGGCAGTGGGTGTGGACCCACTGTGCCAACTAACCAACGCCCCCCACTCCTAGAGGCTAATTAGCATATTATAAAAGTTAAAATTGTGCAGTAATGGGGGCATCCAGAAGCATAAGATTAGGAGAGTTAGGGTCTGCTGACATTAGCACATCGCTAATGTCAGCCAGTTTAATAGGGTTAAATCTGGTGACAGAAACCCTTTAATCAACAGCTGGGCTAAGAGCACAAGAAAAGGATTAACACTTCCAGTGTTGAAGGACAGTTCACTGAGTACTAGTCCTGGTTCACACAGGGAGAGTAGAGCAACATCTGCACCTGCTCGAGACAGCAAGACAACGGAGGTGTGACACTGGGGATAGGGCTTCAGATTTAGTGGTTGGTGGGTATGAATTCCATTGTCTATAACGGGAGGTTTGAATCCCATTAGCTATAATAGGGTCCATAAGGTTTTTGGCATTAATGCAGTGGCGTATTGTCAATTTTTTTTCCCTTGGAATTTGCAATGGAGACTCCAGCCACAACCTTTGCCACAGATAACAATCTGGTGTTATTATTATTGTTTTATGTCCTGCATAAATAATTTGTCCCCCAAAATGTCAGAAAAGACCTTCAGGGTACATTATTAGTATTATTTATGAGGATAAGACCCTGTTCACATCTGGGTTCAAGGCTCCATTAGTTCTACTGGGTCTAGTTGGACTCTGTCACATGACAGCGGTTCCACAATCACTTGATTGCCAGGGTCAATAGAGCAGTGACTCTGTGGCTTCCACTATTGCCCTTGCTGTGCATTTATTAATTGAGACATAAGGGAAACATAACTTTCCTTACCTCTTTATTTTTAGTACATTTTTTTATTTTATATATTGTTTTATGATTTTGGAATCTGGGATATTTCCTTCTGCGCATTTTTAATGATGGAAGATGAAGTTCGCCTACACTACATACATTCAATGATCAAATTAGACTTTGTCCCGTATGAAAGGACATCAGCAGACGTTATAAACCGCATTTCATCTGCTGTATGTTTTTTTTATAGCTCAAAATTTTGGCAACCTTTGAATCTAATAAATGTATATGAAGTTTTTTGCCACAGGCTTCATCCCATACTGCCTGCTGCGTGACAGATGCAGAGGAGCTAGGAGACATGATGCAAGGAATGTTATCCGATGACTACACAGAGAATTAGATCTTTAGCATTAAAATTCAAGAAGATTAAAGACTGTCTGTACTTAATCTTTGCTCCCTGTTCAGGCTTTTGTAAGTAATACTGGCAGATCCCACTTTAACAACCCCCATAAATAACACTAAAGCTTGAATTATCGCCTAAGTGTCTGCGTAATACATGTTTTATATTATTTTATATGGCAGTGATGATTAAGCGAGTCAGGGAGGTTTATCAATATTATCCTCTTCATTTTCTGTGCCGTGAAAAAGTATTCATGCCCCTTACAGATGTCCATGAATGACAAAGAATAAGCAATGATATACAAACCAAATGTAGTTGGGAAGCTAAATCAGATTTTGTTTAGAGTATTCATTTAAAGGGATTGTCTCATTTGGAAAACTGAGGATCCTCACGTCTTGACCAAAGTGGAGATTGGTTATAAAGAGCGTCTATTGCACAGGAGGACCTGTCCTGTCATTACAAAGACAACCCATTGATTTGAATAGGCACTGTGTAATACTTCATTTCCCCTGTGGTGGCGCTGCAGGGAAATTGAACACTCGCTTCTAGGTTTCCCCACAGATTACAACTGATCGTTGGAGGTCCCAGAAGGAGGACACTTTGTGATTAGCCTATTGCCAAGAGACTCTTATAAACAAGTAGGGGTTGTTCAAAGAACCCCTTTAAAGGGATAGTGCACTTTAGAGAGTCCCTTTCTATTAGAAGGCTTCTTATATGATAAACTGATTACAGGGTGTCCTTTTGCTGTGATCCCATCAGTCATCTGTAACCTGTAAGGAAATCTGTCAGGAAGGGTTCCATTTCCCTGCAGTGTCACCACAGAAAAAAATAAAATGGTTATCCCACTATTAAAACTTATTCCCTAATTATTCAATATCTATAAAAAAGTGAATATGTGATGAGAGAAAATTTCTCTAAATCAGGTTTTCTAGGGTTGATAGGACTCAGGACCTGCCAACTGATCCTTAATGCGTCCTTACAGACCCTCCTAAAAAACAGCCACCAGGGCATCATTGTTCCATGACAGTTCAGAGACAAGAGTGTTGAACTGTATGGCGCACCGTTCCACAGTAAGGTTACCTTGGCAGAGGCTCAGAAGTGAAGAAGTTGCAGGAGTAGTGTGACCAGGCTTTTTGAAGACCTTGTGGAAGGTAGCCACAAAGTCCCAAAGATTATCGGTCAGTGGTTTACTTCTTTCGCAGAGGAAAATGGCACCAAATGCACAATCTCTACTTGTTATAAGAGTCTCTAGACAAGAGGCTGAACATAAAGTGTCCTCCTGACAAGTGATTAACTCCAAAGCCAAATCCAAATAAAGTTGTCTTCTGCTGGAGGTTAGGGAACCAATATTATACTTTTGTAATAAGGTTGAAGAGCTTGTCTTTAAATGAGTTGTCTGGTTTCATGATATTGATCACTTATCCTTAGGATAGGTCGTCACTATTAGGTCAGTGTAAGTCCAATTCCCGGGAAACCCAGCCAATCAGCTGCATGAAGGAGTGATGTGTCTTCTTCAAAATGTACCTGCACTTTGTCTGCTTTGCAGTGGCAGTGCAGCATAATGACCGCTGTTTATCTTATTCATAGCAGACATTGTTGTACCACATAAAAGATGCATTCACAAGCATTTTGCTCATTTACACTGCTGGCACTACTA
This sequence comes from Bufo gargarizans, assembly GCF_014858855.1. NCBI lineage: Eukaryota > Metazoa > Chordata > Amphibia > Anura > Bufonidae > Bufo > Bufo gargarizans. Next base: position 61,787,041 of record NC_058080.1, on the reverse strand, counting down.
TTGCTGTTACTATTACTAGAGATGAGCAAATTTTCTAAAAATTTGATTCAGCTGCTTCACCGAATTTTACCCAAAAATTTGCTTTGTGACTAATTACTTTGGCTTGAAGCAATTTTTTTTTTTGTAAGTAGCGGGTGCAATGACAGGGAACGGCAATTGCGCCGCCCCCTGCCATTGAATCACTCAAATGGATGAGGCAAGTATGATTTAATATATATTTTTATGAGCAATCCCTAAAATGCTTTAATATTGATCTCAGATGCCACGATCAGTGATGATCGTGGCATCTGAGATCAATATTAAAGCATTTTAGGGATTGCTCATAAAAATATATATTCAATCATACTTACCTCATCCATTTGAGCGTGACACGGTTACCGCAGCCATCCTGCTAGAAAATCCAGCTCAAAATCTCACTTGGCGCGTGATGACGTGCGGAACCTTCAAGCAAGGTGGCTACGGCGGCTCTTTGCGCTCAAATGGATTAAGTATTATTTTATTCTATTTTTAGCGCCATTTCAGGGAAAATTGGTTTGTTACCACAGAGCACAAAGAAATTCGGCCTCGCGGCGAATCAATTTTTTCCTGAAACACTATTACCCTTATACAGCTGCACATCTCCTGCCTTGTCTGTGAAGTTCCACACCCACATTATACTAATGTTGCCCCCCAAAATGGGGACACTTGTTACAGTAAAAGCTACTGCTTCTTCCGATACTAGTATATGTATAAACACAGGCAGAAATATGCCCCCATTAATGCATAATTTTTGGATGCTTTTTCAGAACAAGCTACTGCTTCTTCCAATACTACAGAGTATGTGTATAAATATAGGCAGGTATCTGCCCGCCTTAAGTTATAATTAGGGATGAGCGAACTCGAACTGTATAGTTCGGGTTCGTACCGAATTTTGGGGTGTCCGTGACACGGACCCGAACCCGGACATTTTCGTAAAAGTCCGGGTTCGGGTTCGGTGTTCGTCGCTTTCTTCGCGCTTTTGTGACGCTTTCTTGGCGCTTTTTGAAAGGCTGCAAAGCAGCCAATCAACAAGCGTCATACTACTTGCCCCAAGAGGCCATCACAGCCATGCCTACTATTGGCATGGCTGTGATTGGCCAGAGCACCATGTGACCCAGCCTCTATTTAAGCTGGAGTCACATAGCGCCGCCCGTCACTCTGCTCTGATTAGCGTAGGGAGAGGTTGCGGCTGCGACAGTAGGGCGAGATTAGGCAGATTAACTCCTCCAAAGGACTTGATTAACTGATCGATCTGCAGCTGTGGATCATTGAGCTGCTGATCCTCAATTGCTCACTGTTTTTAGGCTGCACAGACCGTTTGTCAGTCTCATTTTTCTGGGGTGATCGGCGGCCATTTTGTGTCTTGTGGTGCGCCAGCACAAGCTGCGACCAAGTGCATTTAACCCTCAATGGTGTGGTTGTTTTTTGGCTAAAGCCTACATCAGGGTGAAGCTGTCACACCAAGTGCATTTAACCAGCAATAGTCTGTTCATTTTTTGGCCATATACAAAATCAGGGGCAAGCTGCGCCTGTCACCAAGTGCATTTAACCCTCAATGGTGTGGTTGTTTTTTGGCTAAAGCCTACATCAGGGTGAAGCTGTCACACCAAGTGCATTTAACCAGCAATAGTCTGTTCATTTTTTGGCCATATACAAAATCAGGGGCAAGCTGCGCCTGTCACCAAGTGCATTTAACCCTCAATGGTGTGGTTGTTTTTTGGCTAAAGCCTACATCAGGGTGAAGCTGTCACACCAAGTGCATTTAACCAGCAATAGTCTGTTTATTTTTTGGCCATATCCCAGTCTAATTCTGTCACTAAATCCATACCGGTCACCCAGCGCCTAAATACTAGGCCTCAAATTTATATCCAGCTAAATCTGTCCCTAGTGCTGTAGCTGGGCGAGTTATTTAGTGTCCGTTCAAGCACATTTCTTGTTCTGGGTTGAAATACAATTCCCAATTTAGCAATTTCATAATTTAGTGGTTCCTGCTATATCAGAGCTATTTGAAATCTATCCCAAAAAGGGTATATAATATTGAAGGTGCACATTGGGTCATTCAGAATAACTTCACACACACCCGCTACTGTGTATTTCCAAGTCTAATTCTGTCACTAAACCCATACCTGTCACCCAGCGCCTAAATACTAGGCCTCAAATTTATATCCAGCTAAATCTGTCCCTAGTGCTGTAGCTGGGCGAGTTATTTAGTGTCCGTTCAAGCACATTTCTTGTTCTGGGTTGAAATACAATTCCCAATTTAGCAATTTCATAATTTAGTGGTTCCTGCTATATCAGAGCTATTTGAAATCTATCCCAAAAAGGGTATATAATATTGAAGGTGCACATTGGGTCATTCAGAATAACTTCACACACACCCGCTACTGTGTATTTCCAAGTCTAATTCTGTCACTAAACCCATACCTGTCACCCAGCGCCTAAATACTAGGCCTCAAATTTAAATCCCTCTAAATCTCTCGTTACCCACCGCTGTACTGTTGTTGCTGGGCAAGATATTTAGTGTCCGTCAAAGCACATTTTTTGTTCTGGGTTGAAGTACAATTCCCAATTTAGCAATTTCATAATTTAGTGGTTTCTGCTATATCAGAGCTATTTGAAATCTATCCCTAAAAGGGTATATAATATTGAAGGTGCACATAGGGTCATTCAGAATAACTTCACACACACGCTTCTGTGCATTTCCAAGTCTAATTCTGTCACTAAATCCATACCGGTGACCCAGCGCCTAAATACTAGGCCTCAAATTTAAATCCCTCTAAATCTCTCGTTACCCACCGCTGTACTGTTGTTGCTGGGCAAGATATTTAGTGTCCTGTCAAAGCACATTTTTTGTTCTGGGTTGAAGTACAATTCCCAATTTAGCAATTTCATAATTTAGTGGTTTCTGCTATATCAGAGCTATTTGAAATCTATCCCTAAAAGGGTATATAATATTGAAGGTGCACATAGGGTCATTCAGAATAACTTCACACACACGCTTCTGTGCATTTCCAAGTCTAATTCTGTCACTAAACCCATACCTGTCACCCAGCGCCTAAATACTAGGCCTCAAATTTAAATCCCTCTAAATCTCTCGTTACCCACCGCTGTACTGTTGTTGCTGGGCAAGATATTTAGTGTCCGTCAAAGCACATTTTTTGTTCTGGGTTGAAGTACAATTCCCAATTTAGCAATTTCATAATTTAGTGGTTTCTGCTATATCAGAGCTATTTGAAATCTATCCCTAAAAGGGTATATAATATTGAAGGTGCACATAGGGTCATTCAGAATAACTTCACACACACGCTTCTGTGCATTTCCAAGTCTAATTCTGTCACTAAATCCATACCGGTGACCCAGCGCCTAAATACTAGGCCTCAAATTTAAATCCCTCTAAATCTCTCGTTACCCACCGCTGTACTGTTGTTGCTGGGCAAGATATTTAGTGTCCTGTCAAAGCACATTTTTTGTTCTGGGTTGAAGTACAATTCCCAATTTAGCAATTTCATAATTTAGTGGTTTCTGCTATATCAGAGCTATTTGAAATCTATCCCTAAAAGGGTATATAATATTGAAGGTGCACATAGGGTCATTCAGAATAACTTCACACACACGCTTCTGTGCATTTCCAAGTCTAATTCTGTCACTAAACCCATACCTGTCACCCAGCGCCTAAATACTAGGCCTCAAATTTAAATCCCTCTAAATCTCTCGTTACCCACCGCTGTACTGTTGTTGCTGGGCAAGATATTTAGTGTCCGTCAAAGCACATTTTTTGTTCTGGGTTGAAGTACAATTCCCAATTTAGCAATTTCATAATTTAGTGGTTTCTGCTATATCAGAGCTATTTGAAATCTATCCCTAAAAGGGTATATAATATTGAAGGTGCACATAGGGTCATTCAGAATAACTTCACACACACCCGCTACTGTGTATTTCCAAGTCTAATTCTGTCACTAAATCCATACCGGTGACCCAGCGCCTAAATACTAGGCCTCAAATTTAATTCCCTCTAAATCTCTCGTTACCCACCGCTGTACTGTTGTTGCTGGGCAAGATATTTAGTGTCCGTCAAAGCACATTTTTTGTTCTGGGTTGAAGTACAATTCCCAATTTAGCAATTTCATAATTTAGTGGTTTCTGCTATATCAGAGCTATTTGAAATCTATCCCTAAAAGGGTATATAATATTGAAGGTGCACATAGGGTCATTCAGAATAACTTCACACACACGCTTCTGTGCATTTCCAAGTCTAATTCTGTCACTAAATCCATACCGGTGACCCAGCGCCTAAATACTAGGCCTCAAATTTAAATCCCTCTAAATCTCTCGTTACCCACCGCTGTACTGTTGTTGCTGGGCAAGATATTTAGTGTCCTGTCAAAGCACATTTTTTGTTCTGGGTTGAAGTACAATTCCCAATTTAGCAATTTCATAATTTAGTGGTTTCTGCTATATCAGAGCTATTTGAAATCTATCCCTAAAAGGGTATATAATATTGAAGGTGCACATAGGGTCATTCAGAATAACTTCACACACACGCTTCTGTGCATTTCCAAGTCTAATTCTGTCACTAAATCCATACCTGTCACCCAGCGCCTAAATACTAGGCCTCAAATTTAAATCCCTCTAAATCTCTCGTTACCCACCGCTGTACTGTTGTTGCTGGGCAAGATATTTAGTGTCCGTCAAAGCACATTTTTTGTTCTGGGTTGAAGTACAATTCCCAATTTAGCAATTTCATAATTTAGTGGTTTCTGCTATATCAGAGCTATTTGAAATCTATCCCTAAAAGGGTATATAATATTGAAGGTGCACATAGGGTCATTCAGAATAACTTCACACACACCCGCTACTGTGTATTTCCAAGTCTAATTCTGTCACTAAATCCATACCGGTGACCCAGCGCCTAAATACTAGGCCTCAAATTTAATTCCCTCTAAATCTCTCGTTACCCACCGCTGTACTGTTGTTGCTGGGCAAGATATTTAGTGTCCGTCAAAGCACATTTTTTGTTCTGGGTTGAAGTACAATTCCCAATTTAGCAATTTCATAATTTAGTGGTTTCTGCTATATCAGAGCTATTTGAAATCTATCCCTAAAAGGGTATATAATATTGAAGGTGCACATAGGGTCATTCAGAATAACTTCACACACACGCTTCTGTGCATTTCCAAGTCTAATTCTGTCACTAAATCCATACCGGTGACCCAGCGCCTAAATACTAGGCCTCAAATTTAAATCCCTCTAAATCTCTCGTTACCCACCGCTGTACTGTTGTTGCTGGGCAAGATATTTAGTGTCCGTCAAAGCACATTTTTTGTTCTGGGTTGAAGTACAATTCCCAATTTAGCAATTTCATAATTTAGTGGTTTCTGCTATATCAGAGCTATTTGAAATCTATCCCTAAAAGGGTATATAATATTGAAGGTGCACATAGGGTCATTCAGAATAACTTCACACACACCCGCTACTGTGTATTTCCAAGTCTAATTCTGTCACTAAATCCATACCGGTGACCCAGCGCCTAAATACTAGGCCTCAAATTTAATTCCCTCTAAATCTCTCGTTACCCACCGCTGTACTGTTGTTGCTGGGCAAGATATTTAGTGTCCGTCAAAGCACATTTTTTGTTCTGGGTTGAAGTACAATTCCCAATTTAGCAATTTCATAATTTAGTGGTTTCTGCTATATCAGAGCTATTTGAAATCTATCCCTAAAAGGGTATATAATATTGAAGGTGCACATAGGGTCATTCAGAATAACTTCACACACACCCGCTACTGTGTATTTCCAAGTCTAATTCTGTCACTAAATCCATACCGGTGACCCAGCGCCTAAATACTAGGCCTCAAATTTAATTCCCTCTAAATCTCTCGTTACCCACCGCTGTACTGTTGTTGCTGGGCAAGATATTTAGTGTCCGTCAAAGCACATTTTTTGTTCTGGGTTGAAGTACAATTCCCAATTTAGCAATTTCATAATTTAGTGGTTTCTGCTATATCAGAGCTATTTGAAATCTATCCCTAAAAGGGTATATAATATTGAAGGTGCACATAGGGTCATTCAGAATAACTTCACACACACGCTTCTGTGCATTTCCAAGTCTAATTCTGTCACTAAATCCATACCGGTCACCCAGCGCCTAAATACTAGGCCTCAAATTTATATCCCGCTGAATTTGAATACAATACATTGGGCCAAATAATATATTTGTTGTTGTGGTGAACCATAACAATGAGAAAAACATCTAGTAAGGGACGCGGACGTGGACATGGTCGTGGTGGTGTTAGTGGACCCTCTGGTGCTGGGAGAGGACGTGGCCGTTCTGCCACATCCACACGTCCTAGTGTACCAACTACCTCAGGTCCCAGTAGCCGCCAGAATTTACAGCGATATATGGTGGGGCCCAATGCCGTTCTAAGGATGGTAAGGCCTGAGCAGGTACAGGCATTAGTCAATTGGGTGGCCGACAGTGGATCCAGCACGTTCACATTATCTCCCACCCAGTCTTCTGCAGAAAGCGCACAGATGGCGCCTGAAAACCAACCCCATCAGTCTGTCACATCACCCCCATGCATACCAGGGAAACTGTCTCAGCCTCAAGTTATGCAGCAGTCTCTTATGCTGTTTGAAGACTCCGCTGGCAGGGTTTCCCAAGGGCATCCACCTAGCCCTTCCCCAGCGGTGAAAGACATAGAATGCACTGACGCACAACCACTTATGTTTCCTGATGATGAGGACATGGGAATACCACCTCAGCATGTCTCTGATGATGACGAAACACAGGTGCCAACTGCTGCGTCTTTCTGCAGTGTGCAGACTGAACAGGAGGTCAGGGATCAAGACTGGGTGGAAGACGATGCAGGGGACGATGAGGTCCTAGACCCCACATGGAATGAAGGTCGTGCCACTGACTTTCACAGTTCGGAGGAAGAGGCAGTGGTGAGACCGAGCCAACAGCGTAGCAAAAGAGGGAGCAGTGGGCAAAAGCAGAACACCCGCCGCCAAGAGACTCCGCCTGCTACTGACCGCCGCCATCTGGGACCGAGCACCCCAAAGGCAGCTTCAAGGAGTTCCCTGGCATGGCACTTCTTCAAACAATGTGCTGACGACAAGACCCGAGTGGTTTGCACGCTGTGCCATCAGAGCCTGAAGCGAGGCATTAACGTTCTGAACCTGAGCACAACCTGCATGACCAGGCACCTGCATGCAAAGCATGAACTGCAGTGGAGTAAACACCTTAAAACCAAGGAAGTCACTCAGGCTCCCCCTGCTACCTCTTCTGCTGCTGCCGCCTCGGCCTATTCTGCTGCTGCCGCCTCGGCCTCTTCCTCCGCCTCTGGAGGAACGTTGGCACCTGCCGCCCAGCAAACAGGGGATGTACCACCAACACCACCACCACCACCTCCGTCACCAAGCGTCTCAACCATGTCACACGCCAGCGTTCAGCTCTCCATCTCACAAACATTTGATAGAAAGCGTAAATTCCCACCTAGCCACCCTCGATCCCTGGCCCTGAATGCCAGCATTTCTAAACTACTGGCCTATGAAATGCTGTCATTTAGGCTGGTGGACACAGACAGCTTCAAACAGCTCATGTCGCTTGCTGTCCCACAGTATGTTGTTCCCAGCCGCCACTACTTCTCCAAGAGAGCCGTGCCTTCCCTGCACAACCAAGTATCCGATAAAATCAAGTGTGCACTGCGCAACGCCATCTGTGGCAAGGTCCACCTAACCACAGATACGTGGACCAGTAAGCACGGCCAGGGACGCTATATCTCCCTAACTGCACACTGGGTAAATGTAGTGGCAGCTGGGCCCCAGGCGGAGAGCTGTTTGGCGCACGTCCTTCCGCCGCCAAGGATCGCAGGGCAACATTCTTTGCCTCCTGTTGCCACCTCCTCCTTCTCGGCTTCCTCCTCCTCTTCTTCCACCTGCTCATCCAGTCAGCCACACACCTTCACCACCAACTTCAGCACAGCCCGGGGTAAACGTCAGCAGGCCATTCTGAAACTCATATGTTTGGGGGACAGGCCCCACACCGCACAGGAGTTGTGGCGGGGTATAGAACAACAGACCGACGAGTGGTTGCTGCCGGTGAGCCTCAAGCCCGGCCTGGTGGTGTGTGATAATGGGCGAAATCTCGTTGCAGCTCTGGGACTAGCCAATTTGACGCACATCCCTTGCTTGGCGCATGTGCTGAATTTGGTGGTGCAGAAGTTCATTCACAACTACCCCGACATGTCAGAGCTGCTGCATAAAGTGCGGGCCGTCTGTTCGCGCTTCCGGCGTTCACATCCTGCTGCTGCTCGCCTGTCTGCGCTACAGCGTAACTTCGGCCTTCCCGCTCACCGCCTCATATGCGACGTGCCCACCAGGTGGAACTCCACCTTGCACATGCTGGACAGACTGTGCGAGCAGCAGCAGGCCATAGTGGAGTTTCAGCTGCAGCACGCACGGGTCAGTCGCACTACAGAACAGCACCACTTCACCACCAATGACTGGGCCTCCATGCGAGACCTGTGTGCCCTGTTGCGCTGTTTCGAGTACTCCACCAACATGGCCAGTGGCGATGACACCGTTATCAGCGTTACAATACCACTTCTATGTCTCCTTGAGAAAACACTTAGGGCGATGATGGAAGAGGAGGTGGCCCAGGAGGAGGAGGAGGAGGAGGAGGAAGAGGGGTCATTTTTAGCACTTTCAGGCCAGTCTCTTCGAAGTGACTCAGAGGGAGGTTTTTGGCAACAGCAGAGGCCAGGTACAAATGTGGCCAGCCAGGGCCCACTACTGGAGGACGAGGAGGACGAGGATGAGGAGGAGGTGGAGGAGGATGAGGATGAAGCATGGTCACAGCGGGGTGGCACCCAACGCAGCTCGGGTCCATCACTGGTGCGTGGCTGGGGGGAAAGGCAGGACGATGACGATACGCCTCCCACAGAGGACTGCTTGTCCTTACCCCTGGGCAGCCTGGCACACATGAGCGACTACATGCTGCAGTGCCTGCGCAACGACAGCAGAGTTGCCCACATTTTAACCTGTGCGGACTACTGGGTTGCCACCCTGCTGGATCCACGCTACAAAGACAATGTGCCCACCTTACTTCCTGCACTGGAGCGTGATAGGAAGATGCGCGAGTACAAGCGCACGTTGGTAGACGCGCTACTGAGAGCATTCCCAAATGTCACAGGGGAACAAGTGGAAGCCCAAGGCCAAGGCAGAGGAAGGAGCAAGAGGTCGCCAAGGCAGCTGTGTCACGGCCAGCTCCTCTGAGGGCAGGGTTAGCATGGCAGAGATGTGGAAAACTTTTGTCAACACGCCACAGCTAACTGCACCACCACCTGATACGCAACGTGTTAGCAGGAGGCAACATTTCACTAACATGGTGGAACAGTACGTGTGCACACCCCTCCACGTACTGACTGATGGTTCGGCCCCATTCAACTTCTGGGTCTCTAAATTGTCCACGTGGCCAGAGCTAGCCTTTTATGCCTTGGAGGTGCTGGCCTGCCCGGCAGCCAGCGTTTTGTCTGAACGTGTATTCAGCACGGCAGGGGGCGTCATTACAGACAAACGCAGCCGCCTGTCTACAGCCAATGTGGACAAGCTGACGTTCATAAAAATGAACCAGGCATGGATCCCACAGGACCTGTCCGTCCCTTGTCCAGATTAGACATTAACTACCTCCCCATAACCATATATTATTGGACTCCAGGGCACTTCCTCATTCAATCCTATTTTTATTTTCATTTTACCATTATATTGCGAGGCTACCCAAAGTTGAATGAACCTCTCCTCTGCCTGTGTGCTAGGCCTAAATATATGCCAATGGACTGTTGCAGTGGTGGCTGACGTGAAGCCTCATTCTCTGCTATGACATGCAGACTGATTCTCTGCTGTCATGAAGCCAGATTGTCTGTTACGGGACCTCTCTGCTCTGCCTGTGTGCTAGGCCTAAATATATGCCAATGGACTGTTGCAGTGGTGGGTGACGTGAAGCCTCATTCTCTGCTATGACATGCAGACTGATTCTCTGCTGACATGAAGCCAGATTGTCTGTTACGGGACCTCTCTGCTCTGCCTGTGTGCTAGGCCTAAATATATGCCAATGGACTGTTGCAGTGGTGGGTGACGTGAAGCCTCATTCTCTGCTATGACATGCAGACTGATTCTCTGCTGACATGAAGCCAGATCCTCTTTTACGGGACCTCTCTCCTCTGCCTGGGTGCTGGGCCTAAATTTATGACAATGGACTGTTGCAGTGGTGGCTGACGTGAAGCCTGATTCTCTGCTATGACATGCAGACTGATTCTCTGCTGTCATGAAGCCAGATTGTCTGTTACGGGACCTCTCTGCTCTGCCTGTGTGCTAGGCCTAAATATATGCCAATGGACTGTTGCAGTGGTGGGTGACGTGAAGCCTCATTCTCTGCTATGACATGCAGACTGATTCTCTGCTGACATGAAGCCAGATTGTCTGTTACGGGACCTCTCTGCTCTGCCTGTGTGCTAGGCCTAAATATATGCCAATGGACTGTTGCAGTGGTGGGTGACGTGAAGCCTCATTCTCTGCTATGACATGCAGACTGATTCTCTGCTGACATGAAGCCAGATCCTCTGTTACGGGAGCTCTCTCCTCTGCCTGGGTGCTGGGCCTAAATTTATGACAATTGACTGTTGCAGTGGTGGGTGACGTGAAGCCTGATTCTCTGCTATGATATGAAGACTGATTCTCTGCTGACATGAAGCCAGATTGTCTGTTACGGGACCTTTCTCCTCTGCCTGGGTTCTGGGCCTAAATTTATGAAAATTGACTGTTGCAGTGGTGGGTGACGTGAAGCCTGATTCTCTGCTATGATATGAAGACTGATTCTCTGCTGACATGAAGCCAGATTGTCTGTTACGGGACCTTTCTCCTCTGCCTGGGTTCTGGGCCTAAATTTATGAAAATTGACTCTTACAGTGGTGGGTGACGTGAAGCCTGATTCTCTGCTATGATATGAAGACTGATTCTCTGCTGACATGAAGCCAGATTCTCTGTTACGGGACCTCTCTCCTCTGCCTGGGTGCTGGGCCTAAATTTATGACAATGGACTGTTGCAGTGGTGGCTGACGTGAAGCCTGATTCTCTGCTATGACATGCAGACTGATTCTCTGCTGTCATGAAGCCAGATTGTCTGTTACGGGACCTCTCTGCTCTGCCTGTGTGCTAGGCCTAAATATATGCCAATGGACTGTTGCAGTGGTGGGTGACGTGAAGCCTGATTCTCTGCTATGATATGAAGACTGATTCTCTGCTGACATGAAGCCAGATTGTCTGTTACGGGACCTTTCTCCTCTGCCTGGGTTCTGGGCCTAAATTTATGAAAATTGACTCTTACAGTGGTGGGTGACGTGAAGCCTGATTCTCTGCTATGATATGAAGACTGATTCTCTGCTGACATGAAGCCAGATTGTCTGTTACGGGACCTCTCTCCTCTGCCTGGGTGCTGGGCCTAAATTTATGACAATGGACTGTTGCAGTGGTGGCTGACGTGAAGCCTGATTCTCTGCTATGACATGCAGACTGATTCTCTGCTGACATGAAGCCAGATCCTCTGTTACGGGACCTCTCTCCTCTGCCTGTGTGTGTGCTGGGCCTAAATATATGCCAATGGACTGTTGCAGTGGTGGCTGACGTGAAGCCTCATTCTCTGCTATGACATGCAGACTAATTCTCTGCTGACATGAAGACAGATTCTCTGTTACGGGACCTCCCTCCTCTGCCTGGGTGCTGGGCCTAAATATATGCCAATGGACTGTTGCAGTGGTGGCTGACGTGAAGCCTCATTCTCTGCTATGACATGCAGACTGATTCTCTGCTGACATGAAGCCAGATTCTCTGTTACGGGACCTCTCTCCTCTGCCTGTGTGTGTGCTGGGCCTAAATATATGCCAATGGACTGTTGCAGTGGTGGCTGACGTGAAGCCTCATTCTCTGCTATGACATGCAGACTAATTCTCTGCTGACATGAAGACAGATTCTCTGTTACGGGACCTCCCTCCTCTGCCTGGGTGCTGGGCCTAAATATATGCCAATGGACTGTTGCAGTGGTGGCTGACGTGAAGCCTCATTCTCTGCTATGACATGCAGACTAATTCTCTGCTGACATGAAGACAGATTCTCTGTTACGGGACCTCCCTCCTCTGCCTGGGTGCTGGGCCTAAATATATGCCAATGGACTGTTGCAGTGGTGGCTGACGTGAAGCCTCATTCTCTGCTATGACATGCAGACTGATTCTCTGCTGACATGAAGCCAGATTGTCTGTTACGGGACCTCTCTCCTCTGCCTGGGTGCTGGGTAGTGTTGAGAGCGAATATTCGAAAAGCAAATTTTTTTCGCGAATATCGCAACTTCGCGATTTCGCGAATATTTCGAATATAGTGCTATATATTCGTAAAAACGAATATTCGTTTTTTGTTTTTTCCCCCCCCCCCACAAAATTACAGTACACATATAATTGATTGTTTCCCAAAGGTCCAACAGCTCAGATCTTACTCACATTGCCTAGAAAGTGATTGAGTTGCGAATCTTCGTAAGGCGATTTTATTAGCGCACATGCGAATATCGGCACGTCCCAGAACAGAGGCAAAGGGCTTTGCATTCATACATTAGTGAATTGAGTTGCGAATCTTCGTAAGGCGATTTTATTAGCGCACATGCGAATATCGGCACGTCCCAGAACAGAGGCAAAGGGCTTTGCATTCATACATTAGTGAATTGAGTTGCGAATCTTCGTAAGGCGATTTTATTAGCGCACATGCGAATATCTACACTTGTCCCAGAACAGAGGCAAAGGGCTTTGCATTCATACATTAGTGATTGAATTGAGCTGCGAATCTTCGTAAGGCGATTTTATTAACGCAAATGCAAATATCTACACTTGTCCCCAGAACAGAGAGGCAAAGGCCTGTGCATTCATATAGTATAGCACCATATTCGCGAATACGTAGAACTTCGTAAAATTCGATTTACGAATATTCGTATTTTTTATTTTACTTTCCACCTTACAGATTACATTGATCTGTACTCTGTCAACTACTGTCATCACCCCCCACTGTATCTCGATTGATTCCCAAAAGTCTCACATTCCCTAGAAAGTGATTGAGGTGCGAATCTTCGTAAGGCGATTTTATTAGCGCACATGCGAATATCTACACTTGTCCCAGAACAGAGGCAAAGGGCATTGCATTCATACATTAGTGATTGAATTGAGTTGCGAATCTTCGTAAGGCGATTTCATTAGCGCACATGTGAATTTTGCATAGCATATGTATTATGCGATAATTCGAATTATCGCATATGCGAAATAATAACGAATTTGAATAATCGCGAATATTTTACGAATATTCTTTCGAATATTCACAAAATTTCGCGAATTCGAATATGGGACATGCCGCTCAACACTAGTGCTGGGCCTAAATTTATGACAATGGACTGTTGCAGTGGTGGGTGACGTGAAGCCTGATTCTCTGCTATGACATGCAGACTGATTCTCTGCTGACATGAAGCCAGATTCTCTGTTACGGGACCTCTCTCCTCTGCCTGGGTGCTGGGCCTAAATATATGCCAATGGACTGTTGCAGTGGTGGCTGACGTGAAGCCTCATTCTCTGCTATGACATGCAGACTAATTCTCTGCTGACATGAAGACAGATTCTCTGTTACGGGACCTCTCTCCTCTGCCTGGGTGCCGGGGCCTAAATATCTGAGAATGGACTGTTCCAGTGGTGGGTGACGGGAAGCCAGATTCTCTGCTATGGAACCTCTCTCCAATTGATTTTGGTTAATTTTTATTTATTTAATTTTTATTTTAATTCATTTCCCTATCCACATTTGTTTGCAGGGGATTTACCGACATGTTGCTGCCTTTTGCAGCCCTCTAGCTCTTTCCTGGGCTGTTTTACAGCCTTTTTAGTGCCGAAAAGTTCGGGTCCCCATTGACTTCAATGGGGTTCGGGTTCGGGACGAAGTTCGGATCGGGTTCGGATCCCGAACCCGAACATTTCCGGGATGTTCGGCCGAACTTCTCGAACCCGAACATCCAGGTGTTCGCTCAACTCTAGTTATAATATTAAGACCACTTGTTCAGAATAAGCCACTGTTTCTTCTGATACCAGTGTGTGTTTTTATAAACAGAGGCAGACATCTGCCCCTGGTAAGGCATCATTTTTGGACTGCTTGTACTGAAGAAGCCATTGTTTTTTAAGTTTATAAAGTATAATAAATCTGACATTGCAGTGTGTTTTTAAACATGCTGTTTGTTAACACCATCAACCATGTGTATACCCATAGCTATATATGTCAGCATCACTCTGACATTAATTACTAATGCAGTCTTTGTGTTAAAGAGCTTGAAAAAGGAGGGCGAGAAAAAAAAAAAAAAAAAAAAAAAGAGAGAGACCTCAGAGTGCTATACACAAATTTTCTGAAAAATTAGAGGACTTAAATTTTGGGTAGAATCAATTCAGACCCGAATTAAATTTGTTGATGGATTCATTAGAAGCAGACCTGAAATAAATTCAAAAAAATTTGCTTATCTCTTAATAGGTACTGTATGCACTTTCTTTATTTTCGTTAGTTTTCCATTTTTCTTTTATCTTTATTTTTCCCTATTTTGGGTGACTTTTTTGAAGCTTACCAATTACTAGATTTCCATAGAGTTATAGTCTCGAGTTAGAATATTTTCAACTTACTGTACAGTGGTCCTCCGGGAATAAATTAATACTTTAATCTCTCATGATACTTTCTGCTTTTCTAGCAAGCTGGAAGTTATAAAAACCTGCTAGTTTGTGACTCATTCTTCCTGAATTAAAAATTCTTTTGAACTATAACAGAACAGACAGGTAACTTATAGACTTGGGCCTCAACAATGCTGCGTCATTAAAACCTCATTATGGAGTCCTGAGTGCCACAGTGGTATGACCTTGTTGATATGATCTTCTTTGACTTATACAGGCATCATAGGCAAGTGTCCTCTTTTGTCATTTTTTTAGTTCATTCGTTTATGTCATCATCTGTTTTCATTATAATAATATAGGTGCTAGAAAGATACACTGTCGATCAGGGGCGTAGCTAAAGGCTCATGGGCCCTGGTGCAAGAGTTCAGCTTGGGCCCCCCTTCCCTCAGTGCTTTGTGGCTAGAGTCAGGGAAGCACATAGCCTTTGTGCTGCTTGAGGCAAAAATTGAAACAGCAACCCCCCCCCCCCCCATGCCAAATTCTTGACCTAACCCCTTCCCTCCAGCCAGAGTTGTAACTTGATTAGCATGCACTTTCTATAATACCGTTGTCTTCTCATGTGGCACTAGGGTCTTTGGGCCCCCTCAGGCTCCTAGGCCCGGTAGCGACTGCTAGATCTGCACCCCCTAAAGCAAGGCTGGCAAACCTGCGGCTCTCCAGCTGTTGAAAAACTACAATTCCCACCATGCCCTGCTGTAGGCTCATAGTTGTAGACAGTTTGTGCATGTTGGGAGTTGTCGTTTTGCTACAGCTGGAGAGCTGCAGGTTGGCCATCCCTGCCCTATAGCTATGCCCCTGCTTAAAATTCAACCTAAAGCCAGAAAGTTAAAACTGTTTTTACTCATATTTAGTGGACTTCCCATTCTGTGGATGGGCAGCAGCTCATCAGGCACCTGCATCTCCCAGGATACATTGCAATTAGTTCTTGAAAACACCGTCCTCACCTGTAGAGAAAATAGTATATAAAATACTCTTTAGAGAGATATAGCTATATATTTCTATAAATTTACAAGTAGTGATGAATGAATAAAAGGCGTCTGGGCTGCTTCCCCGTGGGATCAATATTCCAGCACCAAGGGGAACAGAGGACCAAGGAAGCTACTGAGCACGTTAGTCCACGACTGAATGCAGGAGTAGGTAAACCCAAAGGATAAACATCAGGGCATGCTACCGGAGAGGAAAAAAGTTGATTTTAAAAATGCTATATTTTTATTGCATGTACAGGTTATATTGTAGTAAAATGCTGTAAAATGTCATTTGATTCAGTGCAGAATATATTTTTGGGGATGACTCCTTTAAAATTATTACAAACTGTTAAACGTGAAACTAGGTTATAATAAAAAAAAAACCAAATACAATTAGGAGGGATTATGAGATTTTAAAACCATGGCTGCACTTTACCAGAAACAGTCCCACACTTGTCTATAGCTCTAGCTGCAATACTAAACGCTGCCTAACTGCGGGCTTGTTTCTAGAAGTAAACAGCTGTGTTTTTCTGATCTCATACAATCCCTTTAATCTTCGCTGTTTGCTATAATTTTACTGCATTACTGCCTATATACATATATAGTTATTACATTTAATTATTTCTCCTCCTTTGTCGTGACTTTTCTTCTTTGGATATTTAATCGGCGGCTCTTATAATCACCAGATGTACAGTCCTTTACAAGTAAAATGGTATCATCCTATTGGATTGCCTAGCATCCACAATATTTGCAGCTGCGCTTGTTTATCGCTTCTTAAAAATATTCATGGACTAGTAATGATGCCTCACATCGGTATCATACACCAAGAAATTTGCATGTTATAAATTGGTACTTCACATTTCTTTGGTAATTTTGATAAATGCACACAAGTAAAAAGCAGTGAGGAAAGGAGGAGGAGGATACGGTACTATTGTGTCCGCACCCCCTGCTTGTGTTAATGGATTAATAAATAGTTGATGTTAAAGTGTAACTGTCATTCTTTTTTTTTATTTGTGTAATGTGTAGGGGCAGTAATACTGACCATTTTTTTTATATACTTTCATTACTGAAATCGTACATTTTTATTAGAAAAATAGCTGGAAAGTGGTCTGTTTTGAGCCTTAGCAACGCTCCTCTGTTTTCTCTTTACATAGCACAGTTAGTGTTGAGCAAGTCTCCACAGTTATGTAAACAGAAGACAGAGGAGCGTTGCTAAGGCTCAAAATGGCCCACTTTACAGCTATTTTTCTAACAGAAATGTACGATTTCAGTAATTAAAGTATATTACAAAAATGGTCAGCATCACTGCCCCTACACATAAAAAAAAAAAAAAAAAAAAAAATAATGAATGACAGTTACACTTTAAATAGGTCTGAAAATTAGCATTTTTGCAAAGCTTTTACAGCTAAGGGTAAAAACAGACAGTCTGGGTTCCTCACAAGGTCAAAACCCACACCATAACAGTGACCAATGATGCATAGGTAAAAGTGGGGTCTTACCTTCCAAATCATGCAGACAATGGCCACTGCAACTGGGAGGGTTTTAGGCCCTGTGAAGCAGCCAGACTGTCTGTTCTTACCCCAATTCTGAGCATTACATCCTTAATTAAAGAGCATGTATCAGCAGGCCTATTAAATCAGGCGTACTGCCTGTTAGCGTTGATCATTCTGCATTAAACAATCTATATGTGGTTGAAACTGGTGCCCCTGTTGTAGAGAAATCTGCAGTTTATTTCTTATAGTGTTTGGAGGATCGAGGAGAAGGCCTAATCCCTTAGACCACTGCTTCACAAGGCCTTTCCCTCTAAGCCTCTCCCCTTGATTGACAGGGCCAAGAGTCCTCACTGTTTTCTGCCTGGCCGTGTAATCCCATGCATGCACAGGTTGTAGCACCTCACATAGTTATTGTTGGCTGAGGGATTCCAAATGGAGGTGGCTGGTAACCATTGTGGCCAGCACGTTAAAGTAGAAATTTTGGAGGCAGGAATGGAGTCAGTGCAACATGTATTCAACTAAAGAAGGAAAAAGGACCAGGAGCAGAAAAGCAAGCAAACCCATAAAGAATGTGCAAAGAAACCTCCTATCCTCTGGTAGACCTTTACAAACAGGTGGGTTCCTGTAAATACCAGATAGCTGATTGGAACAGCTGGAAACAGTACTTTTCAGGTTCAAGATCCCAGTATCGCAAAGATCGCCAACCAACATGTCTGTAAGGAAGCTGCAATATACATTTTCTAATGCATAGTTGTTTCCTTCACAATAGGTACTTTTAAATTATAATTTTGTAATTTTATGATTGTAAAATCATTGGTCCTTGCTTATTTTTGGTCCAGTAGGTGGAGCATTGTGATGAAGTGCCTTCACTTCCGCCAGTCAGCTGCATCTTAAGTCCAATTAAAGTCTGCTCCACCAAACTGACCAAAAATTGGCAAAAACTAGAAAGTGCTTCTAATGCAATGTCAAATCTTTGTGTAGATAAAGACAATTTCAAAAAGCGAAGTCTTCAAATAAGAAGACTAACATATGTAAAAACTCAATCTTCTCAAGAGCTGCTTGCTTGCATTTCCAGATACGTTTGTGTGAACTTAGATACTTTTAGAAATACATTTTATGCCATTTCATTTACAGTAATTTAATAAAAAAAAAAATGAAAAAACATTTAGCATAAATAAAGAGAAATCCAATTAGAGAATAAAATATTACCGTTAACCTGGTGTCAAGCTGAAGAAATGCACTTTACAAAATCCCACATCAGCCTATTTGAAGGTTGAAAGAAATTAAAATGTGTTCCTGCTGAGCTGGAAAGGAAGACTTAAGTAAACATTTTCATACTACCCACACAGTCTTCAGGTTCTTATAGTGATTAATTTACGAGTGCACAGCTCAGCAAGGAGTAACATGCAAGTCACAAATCTGGCTTAATGTGAATTAAATGGGCTAAAAGGTAAAGCACTTGAGTACTTTTACTGAGCATCTCATTTTTAACAATGCATTTAAACGGCCTAGTTATAGAAATAAATGTTCATAGGATACTGTAGTAAATGATTTCTTTTTGCACACATGTTTAAAACTAGTGTTGGTCGAGCACCAAAGTGCTCGAGTAGAACACCACAGGATGCTCGGGTGCAACACCCATCTTCTGTTGAGCTTCAGCTGGTGGACAGATGGCCTTAAGTTCTCCTGCAAAATGTCTTCATAAACTTGGGAATTCATTTTTCCTTCAATGATAGCAATCCTTACAGGCCCTGACGCAGCAAAGCAGCCCCAAACCATGATGCCCCCACCACCATACTACACAGTTGGGATGAGGTTTTGATGTTGGTTTGCTGTGCCTCTTTTTCTCCACACCTAGTGTTGTGTGATTTTTCCAAACAACTCAACTTTGGTTTCATCTGTCCACAGAATATTTTGCCAGTACTGCTGTGGAACATCCAGGTGCTCTTGTGCAAACTGTAAACGTGCAGCAATGTTTTTTGTTTGGACAGCAGTGGCTTCCTCTGTAGTATCCTCCCATGAAATCCATTCTTGTTTAGTGTTTTACGTATCGTAGATTCGCTAACAGGGATGTTAGCATATGCCAGAGACTTTTGTAAGTCTTTAGCTGACACTCTAGGAGTCTTCTTCACCTTATTAAGCAGTCTGCGCTGTGCTCTTGCAGTCATCTTTACAGGATGGCCACTCCTAGGGAGAGTAGCAGCAGTGCTGAACTTTCTCTATTTATAGATAATTTGTCTTACCGTGGACTGATTCGGAGATACTTTTATAACCCTTTCCAGCTTTATGCAGGTCAACAATTCTTAATCGTAGGTCTTATGAGAGGTCTTTTGTGTGAGGCATCATTCACATCAGGCAATACTTATTGTGAAAAGCAAACCCAGAACTGGTGTGTGTTTTTTTTATAGGGCAGGGCAGCTGTAACCAACACCTCCAATCTCATCTCATTGATTGGACTCCAGTTGGCTGACACCTCACTCCAATTAGCTCTTGGAGAGGTCATTAGTCTAGGGGTTCACATACTTTTTCCACCTGTACTGTGAATGTTTACATGGTGTGTTCAATAAAAACATGGTAACATTTAATTATTTGTGTGTTATTAGTTTAAGCAGACTGTGATTGTCTATTGTTGTGACTTAGATAAAGATCAGATTGCATTTTCTGACCAATTTATGCAGAAATCCATATAATTACAAAGGGTTCACATACTTTTTCTTGCAACTATAAAGCTATTCTAATGTTCTGCCATGCCAACCATTCTCTCTAGTCTCAGGAAACTTATACCAGCTTGAAAAATGTAGCATAAGTGACCCACGCCTGTATGTTGCGCGCATTACGCAAATATTACATTGCCGATTTTCGCAATCAAGAATATAATCTCAAATTTGCGAATATATGACGAATATTCTACAAAATATTCATAAAATATTGCAAATTCGAATATTGCCCCTGCCGCTCATCACTATTCTAAAGATGATGCACATGAAAGTTTCTTGAAGACAAACAGACTAAGGACATGGACTACGGGAGACCAAGATAAACTTATTTGGTTCAGATGGTGTCAAGCATGTATGGTGGCAACCAGGTGAGGCGCACAAAGACATGTGTGTCTTGCCTACAGTCAAGTATGGTGGTGGAAGTGTCATGGTTTCGGGCTGCATTAGTGCCGCCGGCTGTGGGGAGGTACAGTTTATTGAGGGAACCATAAATGCCAACATGTACTGTGACATACTAAAGCAGAGCATGATCCCCCTCCCTTCAGAAACTGGGCCACAGGGGAGTATTCCAACATGATAATGACCCCAAACACACCTCCAAGGCAACTACTGCCTTGCTAAAGAAACTGAGGGTAAGGGTGCTGGACTGGCCAAGCATGTCTCCAGACCTAAATCCCATTGAGCATCTGTGGGGCATACCTAAACTGAAGGTGGAGGAGAGTAAGGTCTAAAATCTCTGTGATAGCATCATGGAGGAGTCGAAGAGGATTCCAGTGGCAACCTGTGAAGCTTTAGTGAACTCCATGCTTAAGAGAGTTAAGGCAGTGCTGGAAAATAATGGTGGCCACACAATATATTAACACTTTGGGCCATTTTTACTTACGGGTGTACTCATTTTTGTTGCTGTGTGTTGAGTTATTTTGATGGCACACCAAATTTACACTGTTATACAAGCTGTACACTGACTACTTTCCATTGTATCAAATGGTCATATCTTCAGTGTTGAAAAAAATATAATCAAATATTTACAAAAATGCGAAGGGTGGACTCACTTTTGTGAGATACTGTACATATATGTTTCCTTCACTGGCATCTCATAGCAGCTCAAAGGCACAATTCATGTTAAATAACATATCATCATAATTTGCCATATCAACATTATTGTAAGTACTTACATGGCAGACTTAAATTCAATGAGATATACTGTAATAGCATGCATAAACATAAAATTGCAAGCCCATTATGTTCTTAGCAACAGTCACTTAACAGGTAAACGTTTCAACTAGGAGTTATTGTCACTGCAACAAGGTCAAACTAACCTATAACAACAACCCATATGTGTTTTCTTTTGAAAAGGAGAAAGGCTGATTTCCAACTCTCTTAGGCCCCTTTCACATGGGCGATTTTTTACGCGCGGGTGCAATGCGTGACATGAACGAATCCTGACCCATTCATTTCAATGGGGCTGTGTACACGAGCGATGTTTTTCACGCATCACTTGTGCGTTGCGTGAAAATTGCAGCATGCACTATATTCTGCATTTCTGAAGCAACGCAGGCCCCATAGAAATGAATGGGGCTGCGCGAAAATCGCAAGCAAGTATGTAATGCGATTTTCACGGATGGTTGCTAAGGAGATTATAATAAATAGGGATGAGGTCCATTCACTTTATTATTTTCCATTATAACATGGTTATAATGGAAAATAATAGCATTTTTAATACAGAATGCTAAGTAAAATGTCCTTTGAGGGTTAAAAAAAAGAAATAAAATTACCTCATCCACTTGATCGCGCAGCCGGTATGGTCTTCTTTCTTCTTCCTGCAAGACCTGAAAAAGGACCTTCGATGACATGGTGAGTGCGATGACATAATTGAAGGTCCTTGTGCAGGTCCGGAAGAAAGACGATACCGGCTGCGCGATCAAGTGGATGAGGTGAGTAATTTTTTTTTTATTTTTTTTTTAACCCTCAAAAGGACATTTTACTGAGCATTCTGTATTAAAGAATGCTATTATTTTCCCTTATAACCATGTTAGAAGGAAAAATAATAAAATCAATGAAGTCCAGGTTCGGGTCAGGTTACCACATTCAGTTTTTTATCACGCTCATGCAAAACACATTGCACTCGCGCGGAAAAAACAACAGAACTCAAATCGCAGACAAAACTGACTGAAATTGCGTGCCTACTCGCGCGTGTTTGCCACAATGGACCCTGAACGCATCCGGCCCTCACCAGCAACGCCCGTGTGAAAGGGGCCTTAGGGTCCATTCACACGTCCGCAACTGTTTTGCGGTCCGCAAATTGCGGATCCGCAAAACACGGACACCGGCCATGTGCGTTCTGCATTTTGCGGACCGCACATGGCCAGCACTATAATAGAAATGCCTTTTTTTTTTTGTCCATGTCTGCGGACAAGGATAGGACATGTTCTGTTTTTTTTTTGCGGGGCCGCGTAAATGGATGTGCGGATGCGGACAGCACACTGTGTGCTGTCCGCATCTTTTGCGGCCCCATTGAAAACAAATAGATCTGCACCCGTTCAGCGGAATAGATGCGGACCCATTTTGCGGACGTGTGAATGGACCCTAACAGTTGCATTATGGGCATATGTCTATTACCGGATGGAATCACCTTTACAAACAGCTGTGTCGTTGTTAGCACTGGCGACATGTCCTCTGGCGGCAGCTTATCCCCTGCAAGAATAAAGGCATGATCCTATTTTTCTGGGACATCTGCCATTGGGGCAGGCTTGGACACCCTCATAGATACAGTATAAGATTGGCTGATGTACATTTAATGTCTATGGGCACCTTAAAAGTGTATTCTATTTAGAAGAAGTTAGAAGTTAAAACTGTTAGAACGCTGGGGTTTCGACCACTGGGACAATGACCAATCCTAAGAATGTTGTCCCATCTTAAAGAATCATCATAAGATCAAGCATGCATGATGCTGCTTCCATCATTTTCTATAGCAGTGTTCCTCAACTCCAGTCCTCATGGCTCATCTGCTGGTCATATTTTCAAAATTTCCTTAGCATTGAGCGGGTGATTAATTAGTGTCAACTGTCAACTAGTGTTGGTGCAGTACGCCGCCCTGCAGGGTATTGCGATGTGAGGTCACGGTTAATGGGCAAGCGAGGGTTACTCACAGTTTTGTAGGAAAACCCTGGGCAGGCGTACAGCAGTGATGGAGAAGCTGGCACAGGAGACCTCTGGGGCACACTCTGTATTTTGGGACCAGGCCTGATGGTGGATGAGGTGCCCTGGATGTTGCAGTTTTTTTTATGTGCCTAGGGCAAGGTCCCTTTAAATTTCGTGACGCCAGTGCCTGTGATGGTGGCACACCGATTTCTAGCAGTAATAAGTGAGGAACACAGGTTGTAGTGAAACAAACTTTCCTTTACTAGTAACAGTTCAACTTTGTACAGTTGGTTGTCAATACAGTTCCATATAGCAGGTTCACTTCACAAGCAGGCTATTACATCAATGGCAGGTATACTGTTTCTTGCAAGATACTCAGAGGGTAACAACAACACACACAGATCAGGCTGCACCTTTTCCTCAGAAATACTGTACACTGTTCCTAAGAACTTCTGTCTGTTCTTATCCCAAGGCCCGGATGCCCCAATACTGGCTTTATCCTTGGTAATAATCCTTCTGCCCTTCAGCTTACTTGACTAGCTGGAACACTGGCGCTGCTTGGCTTGTGGGAACTGCAGGTTTTCTCCCAGGAGGCAAACTCTTCCCTTGGGGTAAATCTTCTGAGCTAACTCAGGCTCAGGAACTGCAGGCAGGCTAGGATCCTTCCACTAGCCTCCTGGTGGCAACTAGAAGCCTGGGCTGTCTAGCTGCATGTCAGGAGGAGGCCCTCATCTAGTTTCTGGCTGGTGCCCTCTCACTTCTGTCTCCACAGACTCCTGACTACAGACCAACTCCTCCCTGTCTGGGCCTGAATATATATACTAGGGGCTCCCTATCTCCCTCTAGTGTCTAGGATGAATAACTGCACCCTAATAGGCCTGCTGCACAGCTAACAGGGGAGAATACACATAAATACATATGAAAATGCATTAAAATGGACTGTTAAATATACTGCCACTGTCCCTTAGGAGTAGGAGGCCCAATTGACCCTTGTGTAGTGCCCACTTTTACCTAGTGGGACACTACATTGGGCGATGCTTGAGTCTCCTCCCCTCACAATTGTTAGCTGCTACGCAGCCAAGAAACATGCGGAGAAGTGCTGGCACTCACTGTAATGCCGTAGCAAAGTTGGTTACTGGCATTACAGTGATTGGCTGTCCGGAACGCATCATTGGGTGCTATAATGCACCCGAAGACATGTGGTTCAGTTCAGTCTTTGTCAGGGAGAGCTGCAGAAGAAGGGACAGATAGTGTAGGGAAAGAAATTGGTTTATTTTTTTAGGCAGGGTTTATTCTTGAAAGGTGTTAGAGACCCAAAAGTCCTTTTAAGGACTATTGTTTTATCTGGCTGCAATATAAATTATTAGCGCAACCTGCGCTAAATTGCGTGCAATTGTTTGGCCGCTGATGACAGTCACACAACCACTGCTACATCTGTTGTGTTACATTCACCGCAATTGTTTGGCCACTGCTGACAGCGACATTACCTGCACTAAATCTCCTGTAAAACTTTTGCGTATCCTAAATATCAATGACATTCAGTTTAATTTTTTCGCCACTGGTGACAGTTACATTACCTGTGCTACATATCCTGTATAACGTTTAAGCATCCTAAATATTAGTGATGAGCAAGAGGTGCCATATTCGATTTCGCGATATTTCGCGAATATTCGAATGAATATTCGTGTTTAGAGTTGAGCGAACACCTGGATGTTCGGGTTCGAGAAGTTCGGCCGAACATCCCGGAAATGTTCGGGTTCGGGATCCGAACCCGATCCGAACTTCGTCCCGAACCCGAACCCCATTGAAGTCAATGGGGACCCGAACTTTTCGGCACTAAAAAGGCTGTAAAACAGCCCAGGAAAGAGCTAGAGGGCTGCAAAAGGCAGCAACATGTAGGTAAATCCCCTGCAAACAAATGTGGATAGGGAAATGAATTAAAATAAAAATTAAATAAATAAAAATTAACCAAAATCAATTGGAGAGAGGTTCCATAGCAGAGAATCTGGCTTCCCGTCACCCACCACTGGAACAGTCCATTCTCAGATATTTAGGCCCCGGCACCCAGGCAGAGGAGAGAGGTCCCGTAACAGAGAATCTGTCTTCATGTCAGCAGAGAATTAGTCTGCATGTCATAGCAGAGAATGAGGCTTCACGTCAGCCACCACTGCAACAGTCCATTGGCATATATTTAGGCCCAGCACCCAGGCAGAGGAGGGAGGTCCCGTAACAGAGAATCTGTCTTCATGTCAGCAGAGAATTAGTCTGCATGTCATAGCAGAGAATGAGGCTTCACGTCAGCCACCACTGCAACAGTCCATTGGCATATATTTAGGCCCAGCACACACACAGGCAGAGGAGAGAGGTCCCGTAACAGAGAATCTGGCTTCATGTCAGCAGAGAATCAGTCTGCATGTCATAGCAGAGAATGAGGCTTCACGTCAGCCACCACTGCAACAGTCCATTGGCATATATTTAGGCCCAGCACACACACAGGCAGAGGAGAGAGGTCCCGTAACAGAGAATCTGGCTTCATGTCAGCAGAGAATCAGTCTGCATGTCATAGCAGAGAATGAGGCTTCACGTCAGCCACCACTGCAACAGTCCATTGGCATATATTTAGGCCCAGCACCCAGGCAGAGGAGGGAGGTCCCGTAACAGAGAATCTGTCTTCATGTCAGCAGAGAATTAGTCTGCATGTCATAGCAGAGAATGAGGCTTCACGTCAGCCACCACTGCAACAGTCCATTGGCATATATTTAGGCCCAGCACACACACAGGCAGAGGAGAGAGGTCCCGTAACAGAGAATCTGGCTTCATGTCAGCAGAGAATCAGTCTGCATGTCATAGCAGAGAATGAGGCTTCACGTCAGCCACCACTGCAACAGTCCATTGGCATATATTTAGGCCCAGCACACACACAGGCAGAGGAGAGAGGTCCCGTAACAGAGAATCTGGCTTCATGTCAGCAGAGAATCAGTCTGCATGTCATAGCAGAGAATGAGGCTTCACGTCAGCCACCACTGCAACAGTCCATTGGCATATATTTAGGCCCAGCACCCAGGCAGAGGAGGGAGGTCCCGTAACAGAGAATCTGTCTTCATGTCAGCAGAGAATTAGTCTGCATGTCATAGCAGAGAATGAGGCTTCACGTCAGCCACCACTGCAACAGTCCATTGGCATATATTTAGGCCCAGCACCCAGGCAGAGGAGGGAGGTCCCGTAACAGAGAATCTGTCTTCATGTCAGCAGAGAATTAGTCTGCATGTCATAGCAGAGAATGAGGCTTCACGTCAGCCACCACTGGAACAGTCCATTCTCAGATATTTAGGCCCCGGCACCCAGGCAGAGGAGAGAGGTCCCGTAACAGAGAATCTGTCTTCATGTCAGCAGAGAATTAGTCTGCATGTCATAGCAGAGAATGAGGCTTCACGTCAGCCACCACTGCAACAGTCCATTGGCATATATTTAGGCCCAGCACCCAGGCAGAGGAGAGAGGTCCCGTAACAGACAATCTGGCTTCATGTCAGCAGAGAATCAGTCTGCATGTCATAGCAGAGAATCAGGCTTCACGTCACCCACCACTGCAACAGTCCATTGTCATAAATTTAGGCCCAGCACTAGTGTTGAGCGGCATGTCCCATATTCGAATTCGCGAAATTTTGTGAATATTCGAAAGAATATTCGTAAAATATTCGCGATTATTCAAATTCGTTATTATTTCGCATATGCGATAATTCGAATTATCGCATAATACATATGCTATGCAAAATTCACATGTGCGCTAATGAAATCGCCTTACGAAGATTCGCAACTCAATTCAATCACTAATGTATGAATGCAATGCCCTTTGCCTCTGTTCTGGGACAAGTGTAGATATTCGCATGTGCGCTAATAAAATCGCCTTACGAAGATTCGCACCTCAATCACTTTCTAGGGAATGTGAGACTTTTGGGAATCAATCGAGATACAGTGGGGGGTGATGACAGTAGTTGACAGAGTACAGATCAATGTAATCTGTAAGGTGGAAAGTAAAATAAAAAATACGAATATTCGTAAATCGACTTTTACGAAGTTCTACGTATTCGCGAATATGGTGCTATACTATATGAATGCACAGGCCTTTGCCTCTCTGTTCTGGGGACAAGTGTAGATATTTGCATTTGCGTTAATAAAATCGCCTTACGAAGATTCGCAGCTCAATTCAATCACTAATGTATGAATGCAAAGCCCTTTGCCTCTGTTCTGGGACAAGTGTAGATATTCGCATGTGCGCTAATAAAATCGCCTTACGAAGATTCGCAACTCAATTCACTAATGTATGAATGCAAAGCCCTTTGCCTCTGTTCTGGGACGTGCCGATATTCGCATGTGCGCTAATAAAATCGCCTTACGAAGATTCGCGCCTCAATCACTTTCTAGGCAATGTGAGTAAGATCTGAGCTGTTGGACCTTTGGGAAACAATCAATTATATGTGTACTGTAATTTTGTGGGGGGGGGGGGGGAAACAAAAAACGAATATTCGTTTTTACGAATATATAGCACTATATTCGAAATATTCGCGAAATCGCGAAGTTGCGATATTCGCGAAAAAAATTTGCTTTTCGAATATTCGCGCTCAACACTACCCAGCACCCAGGCAGAGGAGAGAGGTCCCGTAACAGAGAATCTGGCTTCATGTCAGCAGAGAATCAGTCTTCATATCATAGCAGAGAATCAGGCTTCACGTCACCCACCACTGTAAGAGTCAATTTTCATAAATTTAGGCCCAGAACCCAGGCAGAGGAGAAAGGTCCCGTAACAGACAATCTGGCTTCATGTCAGCAGAGAATCAGTCTTCATATCATAGCAGAGAATCAGGCTTCACGTCACCCACCACTGCAACAGTCAATTGTCATAAATTTAGGCCCAGCACCCAGGCAGAGGAGAGAGCTCCCGTAACAGAGGATCTGGCTTCATGTCAGCAGAGAATCAGTCTGCATGTCATAGCAGAGAATGAGGCTTCACGTCACCCACCACTGCAACAGTCCATTGGCATATATTTAGGCCTAGCACACAGGCAGAGGAGAGGTTCATTCAACTTTGGGTAGCCTCGCAATATAATGGTAAAATGAAAATAAAAATAGGATTGAATGAGGAAGTGCCCTGGAGTCCAATAATATATGGTTATGGGGAGGTAGTTAATGTCTAATCTGGACAAGGGACGGACAGGTCCTGTGGGATCCATGCCTGGTTCATTTTTATGAACGTCAGCTTGTCCACATTGGCTGTAGACAGGCGGCTGCGTTTGTCTGTAATGACGCCCCCTGCCGTGCTGAATACACGTTCAGACAAAACGCTGGCTGCCGGGCAGGCCAGCACCTCCAAGGCATAAAAGGCTAGCTCTGGCCACGTGGACAATTTAGAGACCCAGAAGTTGAATGGGGCCGAACCATCAGTCAGTACGTGGAGGGGTGTGCACACGTACTGTTCCACCATGTTAGTGAAATGTTGCCTCCTGCTAACACGTTGCGTATCAGGTGGTGGTGCAGTTAGCTGTGGCGTGTTGACAAAAGTTTTCCACATCTCTGCCATGCTAACCCTGCCCTCAGAGGAGCTGGCCGTGACACAGCTGCCTTGGCGACCTCTTGCTCCTCCTCTGCCTTGGCCTTGGGCTTCCACTTGTTCCCCTGTGACATTTGGGAATGCTCTCAGTAGCGTGTCTACCAACGTGCGCTTGTACTCGCGCATCTTCCTATCACGCTCCAGTGCAGGAAGTAAGGTGGGCACATTGTCTTTGTAGCGTGGATCCAGCAGGGTGGCAACCCAGTAGTCCGCACAGGTTAAAATGTGGGCAACTCTGCTGTCGTTGCGCAGGCACTGCAGCATGTAGTCGCTCATGTGTGCCAGGCTGCCCAGGGATAAGGACAAGCTGTCCTCTGTGGGAGGCGTATCGTCATCGTCCTGCCTTTCCCCCCAGCCACGCACCAGTGATGGACCCGAGCTGCGTTGGGTGCCACCCCGCTGTGACCATGCTTCATCCTCATCCTCCTCCACCTCCTCCTCATCCTCGTCCTCCTCGTCCTCCAGTAGTGGGCCCTGGCTGGCCACATTTGTACCTGGCCTCTGCTGTTGCCAAAAACCTCCCTCTGAGTCACTTCGAAGAGACTGGCCTGAAAGTGCTAAAAATGACCCCTCTTCCTCCTCCTCCTCCTCCTCCTCCTGGGCCACCTCCTCTTCCATCATCGCCCTAAGTGTTTTCTCAAGGAGACATAGAAGTGGTATTGTAACGCTGATAACGGTGTCATCGCCACTGGCCATGTTGGTGGAGTACTCGAAACAGCGCAACAGGGCACACAGGTCTCGCATGGAGGCCCAGTCATTGGTGGTGAAGTGGTGCTGTTCTGTAGTGCGACTGACCCGTGCGTGCTGCAGCTGAAACTCCACTATGGCCTGCTGCTGCTCGCACAGTCTGTCCAGCATGTGCAAGGTGGAGTTCCACCTGGTGGGCACGTCGCATATGAGGCGGTGAGCGGGAAGGCCGAAGTTACGCTGTAGCGCAGACAGGCGAGCAGCAGCAGGATGTGAACGCCGGAAGCGCGAACAGACGGCCCGCACTTTATGCAGCAGCTCTGACATGTCGGGGTAGTTGTGAATGAACTTCTGCACCACCAAATTCAGCACATGCGCCAAGCAAGGGATGTGCGTCAAATTGGCTAGTCCCAGAGCTGCAACGAGATTTCGCCCATTATCACACACCACCAGGCCGGGCTTGAGGCTCACCGGCAGCAACCACTCGTCGGTCTGTTGTTCTATACCCCGCCACAACTCCTGTGCGGTGTGGGGCCTGTCCCCCAAACATATGAGTTTCAGAATGGCCTGCTGACGTTTACCCCGGGCTGTGCTGAAGTTGGTGGTGAAGGTGTGTGGCTGACTGGATGAGCAGGTGGAAGAAGAGGAGGAGGAAGCCGAGAAGGAGGAGGTGGCAACAGGAGGCAAAGAATGTTGCCCTGCGATCCTTGGCGGCGGAAGGACGTGCGCCAAACAGCTCTCCGCCTGGGGCCCAGCTGCCACTACATTTACCCAGTGTGCAGTTAGGGAGATATAGCGTCCCTGGCCGTGCTTACTGGTCCACGTATCTGTGGTTAGGTGGACCTTGCTACAGATGGCGTTGCGCAGTGCACACTTGATTTTATCGGATACTTGGTTGTGCAGGGAAGGCACGGCTCTCTTGGAGAAGTAGTGCCGGCTGGGAACAACATACTGTGGGACAGCAAGCGACATGAGCTGTTTGAAGCTGTCTGTGTCCACCAGCCTAAATGACAGCATTTCATAGGCCAGTAGTTTAGAAATGCTGGCATTCAGGGCCAGGGATCGAGGGTGGCTAGGTGGGAATTTACGCTTTCTATCAAATGTTTGTGAGATGGAGAGCTGAACGCTGGCGTGTGACATGGTTGAGACGCTTGGTGACGGAGGTGGTGGTGGTGGTGTTGGTGGTACATCCCCTGTTTGCTGGGCGGCAGGTGCCAACGTTCCTCCAGAGGCGGAGGAAGAGGCCGAGGCGGCAGCAGCAGAATAGGCCGAGGCGGCAGCAGCAGAAGAGGTAGCAGGGGGAGCCTGAGTGACTTCCTTGGTTTTAAGGTGTTTACTCCACTGCAGTTCATGCTTTGCATGCAGGTGCCTGGTCATGCAGGTTGTGCTCAGGTTCAGAACGTTAATGCCTCGCTTCAGGCTCTGATGGCACAGCGTGCAAACCACTCGGGTCTTGTCGTCAGCACATTGTTTGAAGAAGTGCCATGCCAGGGAACTCCTTGAAGCTGCCTTTGGGGTGCTCGGTCCCAGATGGCGGCGGTCAGTAGCAGGCGGAGTCTCTTGGCGGCGGGTGTTCTGCTTTTGCCCACTGCTCCCTCTTTTGCTACGCTGTTGGCTCGGTCTCACCACTGCCTCTTCCTCCGAACTGTGAAAGTCAGTGGCACGACCTTCATTCCATGTGGGGTCTAGGACCTCATCGTCCCCTGCATCGTCTTCCACCCAGTCTTGATCCCTGACCTCCTGTTCAGTCTGCACACTGCAGAAAGACGCAGCAGTTGGCACCTGTGTTTCGTCATCATCAGAGACATGCTGAGGTGGTATTCCCATGTCCTCATCATCAGGAAACATAAGTGGTTGTGCGTCAGTGCATTCTATGTCTTTCACCGCTGGGGAAGGGCTAGGTGGATGCCCTTGGGAAACCCTGCCAGCGGAGTCTTCAAACAGCATAAGAGACTGCTGCATAACTTGAGGCTGAGACAGTTTCCCTGGTATGCATGGGGGTGATGTGACAGACTGATGGGGTTGGTTTTCAGGCGCCATCTGTGCGCTTTCTGCAGAAGACTGGGTGGGAGATAATGTGAACGTGCTGGATCCACTGTCGGCCACCCAATTGACTAATGCCTGTACCTGCTCAGGCCTTACCATCCTTAGAACGGCATTGGGCCCCACCATATATCGCTGTAAATTCTGGCGGCTACTGGGACCTGAGGTAGTTGGTACACTAGGACGTGTGGATGTGGCAGAACGGCCACGTCCTCTCCCAGCACCAGAGGGTCCACTAACACCACCACGACCATGTCCACGTCCGCGTCCCTTACTAGATGTTTTTCTCATTGTTATGGTTCACCACAACAACAAATATATTATTTGGCCCAATGTATTGTATTCAAATTCAGCGGGATATAAATTTGAGGCCTAGTATTTAGGCGCTGGGTGACCGGTATGGATTTAGTGACAGAATTAGACTTGGAAATGCACAGAAGCGTGTGTGTGTGAAGTTATTCTGAATGACCCAATGTGCACCTTGAATATTATATACCCTTTTAGGGATAGATTTCAAATAGCTCTGATATAGCAGAAACCACTAAATTATGAAATTGCTAAATTGGGAATTGTACTTCAACCCAGAACAAAAAATGTGCTTTGACGGACACTAAATATCTTGCCCAGCAACAACAGTACAACGGTGGGTAACGAGAGATTTAGAGGGAATTAAATTTGAGGCCTAGTATTTAGGCGCTGGGTCACCGGTATGGATTTAGTGACAGAATTAGACTTGGAAATACACAGTAGCGGGTGTGTGTGAAGTTATTCTGAATGACCCTATGTGCACCTTCAATATTATATACCCTTTTAGGGATAGATTTCAAATAGCTCTGATATAGCAGAAACCACTAAATTATGAAATTGCTAAATTGGGAATTGTACTTCAACCCAGAACAAAAAATGTGCTTTGACGGACACTAAATATCTTGCCCAGCAACAACAGTACAGCGGTGGGTAACGAGAGATTTAGAGGGAATTAAATTTGAGGCCTAGTATTTAGGCGCTGGGTCACCGGTATGGATTTAGTGACAGAATTAGACTTGGAAATGCACAGAAGCGTGTGTGTGAAGTTATTCTGAATGACCCAATGTGCACCTTCAATATTATATACCCTTTTTGGGATAGATTTCAAATAGCTCTGATATAGCAGGAACCACTAAATTATGAAATTGCTAAATTGGGAATTGTACTTCAACCCAGAACAAAAAATGTGCTTTGACGGGCACTAAATAACTTTCCCAGCTACAACAGGACAACGGTAACGAGAGATTTAGAGGGATTTAAATTTGAGGCCTAGTATTTAGGCGCTGGGTGACAGGTATGGGTTTAGTGACAGAATTAGACTTGGAAATACACAGTAGCGGGTGTGTGTGAAGTTATTCTGAATGACCCTATGTGCACCTTCAATATTATATACCCTTTTAGGGATAGATTTCAAATAGCTCTGATATAGCAGAAACCACTAAATTATGAAATTGCTAAATTGGGAATTGTACTTCAACCCAGAACAAAAAATGTGCTTTGACGGACACTAAATATCTTGCCCAGCAACAACAGTACACCGGTGGGTAACGAGAGATTTAGAGGGAATTAAATTTGAGGCCTAGTATTTAGGCGCTGGGTCACCGGTATGGATTTAGTGACAGAATTAGACTTGGAAATACACAGTAGCGGGTGTGTGTGAAGTTATTCTGAATGACCCTATGTGCACCTTCAATATTATATACCCTTTTTGGGATAGATTTCAAATAGCTCTGATATAGCAGGAACCACTAAATTATGAAATTGCTAAATTGGGAATTGTACTTCAACCCAGAACAAAAAATGTGCTTTGACGGGCACTAAATAACTTTCCCAGCTACAACAGGACAACGGTAACGAGAGATTTAGAGGGATTTAAATTTGAGGCCTAGTATTTAGGCGCTGGGTGACAGGTATGGGTTTAGTGACAGAATTAGACTTGGAAATACACAGTAGCGGGTGTGTGTGAAGTTATTCTGAATGACCCTATGTGCACCTTCAATATTATATACCCTTTTTGGGATAGATTTCAAATAGCTCTGATATAGCAGAAACCACTAAATTATGAAATTGCTAAATTGGGAATTGTACTTCAACCCAGAACAAAAAATGTGCTTTGACGGACACTAAATATCTTGCCCAGCAACAACAGTACAGCGGTGGGTAACGAGAGATTTAGAGGGAATTAAATTTGAGGCCTAGTATTTAGGCGCTGGGTCACCGGTATGGATTTAGTGACAGAATTAGACTTGGAAATACACAGTAGCGGGTGTGTGTGAAGTTACTCTGAATGACCCTATGTGCACCTTCAATATTATATACCCTTTTTGGGATAGATTTCAAAGAGCTCTGATATAGCAGGAACCACTAAATTATGAAATTGCTAAATTGGGAATTGTATTTCAACCCAGAACAAGAAATGTGCTTGAACGGACACTAAATAACTCGCCCAGCTACAGCACTAGGGACAGATTTAGCTGGATATAAATTTGAGGCCTAGTATTTAGGCGCTGGGTGACAGGTATGGGTTTAGTGACAGAATTAGACTTGGAAATACACAGTAGCGGGTGTGTGTGAAGTTATTCTGAATGACCCTATGTGCACCTTCAATATTATATACCCTTTTAGGGATAGATTTCAAATAGCTCTGATATAGCAGAAACCACTAAATTATGAAATTGCTAAATTGGGAATTGTACTTCAACCCAGAACAAAAAATGTGCTTTGACGGACACTAAATATCTTGCCCAGCAACAACAGTACAGCGGTGGGTAACGAGAGATTTAGAGGGAATTAAATTTGAGGCCTAGTATTTAGGCGCTGGGTCACCGGTATGGATTTAGTGACAGAATTAGACTTGGAAATACACAGTAGCGGGTGTGTGTGAAGTTATTCTGAATGACCCTATGTGCACCTTCAATATTATATACCCTTTTAGGGATAGATTTCAAATAGCTCTGATATAGCAGAAACCACTAAATTATGAAATTGCTAAATTGGGAATTGTACTTCAACCCAGAACAAAAAATGTGCTTTGACGGACACTAAATATCTTGCCCAGCAACAACAGTACAGCGGTGGGTAACGAGAGATTTAGAGGGAATTAAATTTGAGGCCTAGTATTTAGGCGCTGGGTCACCGGTATGGATTTAGTGACAGAATTAGACTTGGAAATACACAGTAGCGGGTGTGTGTGAAGTTATTCTGAATGACCCTATGTGCACCTTCAATATTATATACCCTTTTTGGGATAGATTTCAAATAGCTCTGATATAGCAGGAACCACTAAATTATGAAATTGCTAAATTGGGAATTGTACTTCAACCCAGAACAAAAAATGTGCTTTGACGGGCACTAAATAACTTTCCCAGCTACAACAGGACAACGGTAACGAGAGATTTAGAGGGATTTAAATTTGAGGCCTAGTATTTAGGCGCTGGGTGACAGGTATGGGTTTAGTGACAGAATTAGACTTGGAAATACACAGTAGCGGGTGTGTGTGAAGTTATTCTGAATGACCCTATGTGCACCTTCAATATTATATACCCTTTTTGGGATAGATTTCAAATAGCTCTGATATAGCAGAAACCACTAAATTATGAAATTGCTAAATTGGGAATTGTACTTCAACCCAGAACAAAAAATGTGCTTTGACGGACACTAAATATCTTGCCCAGCAACAACAGTACAGCGGTGGGTAACGAGAGATTTAGAGGGAATTAAATTTGAGGCCTAGTATTTAGGCGCTGGGTCACCGGTATGGATTTAGTGACAGAATTAGACTTGGAAATACACAGTAGCGGGTGTGTGTGAAGTTACTCTGAATGACCCTATGTGCACCTTCAATATTATATACCCTTTTTGGGATAGATTTCAAAGAGCTCTGATATAGCAGGAACCACTAAATTATGAAATTGCTAAATTGGGAATTGTATTTCAACCCAGAACAAGAAATGTGCTTGAACGGACACTAAATAACTCGCCCAGCTACAGCACTAGGGACAGATTTAGCTGGATATAAATTTGAGGCCTAGTATTTAGGCGCTGGGTGACCGGTATGGATTTAGTGACAGAATTAGACTGGGATATGGCCAAAAAATGAACAGACTATTGCTGGTTAAATGCACTTGGTGTGACAGCTTCACCCTGATGTAGGCTTTAGCCAAAAAACAACCACACCATTGAGGGTTAAATGCACTTGGTCGCAGCTTGTGCTGGCGCACCACAAGACACAAAATGGCCGCCGATCACCCCAGAAAAATGAGACTGACAAACGGTCTGTGCAGCCTAAAAACAGTGAGCAATTGAGGATCAGCAGCTCAATGATCCACAGCTGCAGATCGATCAGTTAATCAAGTCCTTTGGAGGAGTTAATCTGCCTAATCTCGCCCTACTGTCGCAGCCGCAACCTCTCCCTACGCTAATCAGAGCAGAGTGACGGGCGGCGCTATGTGACTCCAGCTTAAATAGAGGCTGGGTCACATGGTGCTCTGGCCAATCACAGCCATGCCAATAGTAGGCATGGCTGTGATGGCCTCTTGGGGCAAGTAGTATGACGCTTGTTGATTGGCTGCTTTGCAGCCTTTCAAAAAGCGCCAAGAAAGCGTCACAAAAGCGCGAAGAAAGCGACGAACACCGAACCCGAACCCGGACTTTTACGAAAATGTCCGGGTTCGGGTCCGTGTCACGGACACCCCAAAATTCGGTACGAACCCGAACTATACAGTTCGGGTTCGCTCATCCCTATTCGTGTTATATTCGTCGAAATCGAATATTCGCAATTATTCCAATTATCGCGAATAATATGCGATTTATTTTTCGCGTATTGCGATTATTTATCTTGATAGTATAAGGCAACGTTCCTATGCTAATTGACTATGGCTAGGCTAATATGTGTATTTTATGAAATTTCGTAATATTGCTCTAACTTCGTCTCTTAGAATATTACGAATATTCTAAAAGAAGAAGTTAGAGCAATATTACGTAATTTCGTAAAATACACATATAGATTGTAATTTAGCTAATATAGTGCTATAATCCCTTTTTTTTCCTCAAATTTTTTTTTGCCTCTTCTGAACTTAAGTTTTGTAAAATATGTACACTATTAAAAAATATTACTATAGCAGTATATTAGCTTAAATACAATCTATGTGTATTTTACGAAATTTCGTAATATTGCTCTAACTTCGTCTTTTAGAATATTCGTAATATTGCTCTAACTTCGTCTTTCAGAATATTACGAATATTCTAAAAGACGAAGTTAGAGCAATATTAATAACATACGCAAAAGTTGAAATTGCGATGCGAGTAATATAACACGAAATAATCGCATGAAGATTTCAACTTAGCACTGCTATATTCCATATTCTAGCCTAATAGGGAATATAGCTGTGCTAAGTTAGCACTGCTATATTCCATATTAGGCTAGAATATGGAATATAGCAGTGCTAAGTTGAAATCTTCATGCGATTATTTCGTGTTATATTACTCGCATCGCAATTTCAACTTTTGCGTATGTTATTAATATTGCTCTAACTTCGTCTTTTAGAATATTCGTAATATTCTGAAAGACGAAGTTAGAGCAATATTACGAATTTTCTAAAAGACGAAGTTAGAGCAATATTGCGAAATTTCGTAAAATACACATATAGATTAGATTGTAATTTAGCTAATATGGAATATAGCAGTAAGTTGAAAACGCCACTGACTGGAGCAGCCAGGAAGCCAGGAATCCAAAGGACAGGTAAGAACAACTTTAGGGAAGTGGGAAAGAAAAAAATATAACAATAAAAAAATAA
Organism: Bufo gargarizans; assembly: GCF_014858855.1. Taxonomy (NCBI): domain Eukaryota; kingdom Metazoa; phylum Chordata; class Amphibia; order Anura; family Bufonidae; genus Bufo; species Bufo gargarizans. The sequence goes on along the minus strand of NC_058080.1, from coordinate 61,749,767 downwards.
AAAAAACGAATATTCGATTTCGCGAATATATAGAACGATATTCTAAATATTCGCGAAATCTCGAAATTGCGATATTCGAGAAAAAAATTCGCAATTCGAATATTCGCGCTCAACACTACTAAATATCTGTGACATACTGTTTAATTTTTTAGCTGCTGGTGACAGCGACATTACCTGTGCTACATCTCCTGTATAACATTTGAGCATCTTAAATATCTGTGACATTCAGTTTAATTTTTGCGCATACACTTACAAAACCTGCGCTACTGTACGTGTGACATACTTGCATGCATATATACCACTTAATATGCTCAAGGTAAGCAGTAAGGGACAGGGAAGTGGCCATGCTGCTGATGGTGCACGCAGAGGCCGTGGCCATGGGTGCGGTGAAACTGTGCCTGCTGCCAGAGCACAAGAAACACACTCATTCCCGATACCTAGCTTCATGTCCCAGTTTGCAGGGCGGCGCAGGACACCACTCTCGAAGTCACACCAGTTCGACCAGATGGTCGGTTGGATTGCAGCAGATAATGCTTCCAGTCGGTTAAGCACCACCCTGTTTTCCACCGAGTCCAGTCTCAGTTGCCAAGAGTCTGGTCAACAGAATCCTCACCCTGATCCTCCTTCCTCCCACCTTGGAGAGTCTTGGCAAGCAAGTGATCCTACACTCGGATATTCCAAGGAGCTCTTTTCATCACCATTCCTTGGTTTGGCCCTCTCGCCAAGCCCGCTCGAAGAGGGACATGAGGAGATCTTGTGCACTAATTCCCAAACTCTTGAGTATCCACAGTCTAAAAAAGATGACGGTGTGGAATGGCAATTAGTGTTTCACAAGGTAGATGATGATGATCAGATACAGTTGCCAATAAGTCAACCACAGTTAGTGTCTCAAGAAGTTCATGATTAGGATGAGACACACTTGTCAATAAGTGAGGTTGTTGTTAGGTCAACAAGTCAGGAGGATGACCAGAGTGAGGAAATGGAAGAGGAGGTGGTGGACAATGAAATCACTGACCCAACCTGGGAAGGTGGCAAGCCGAGCAAGGACAGGAGTACAGAGGGGGAGGGATTCGCAGCACCGCAACAAGCTGGAAGAGGCAGTGGTGTGGCAAAAGGGAGAAGGCGGGCCACACCAAACAGGCCCCCAACTGTTTCCTGGAGCACCCCCTTGCGGCAAGGGGTTGGTGTTCCGCAGTCTGATGCTTTTTTGAGGAAAGTGCGGACAATAAAAGAATTGTCATTTGCAACCTGTGCTGTACAAAAATGAGCAGGGGCGTGAACACTAGCAACCTCACCATCACCAGCATGATCCGCCACATGGCATCAAAGCACCCTAATAGGTGGGCCGAATGCCTGGGTCCACAATCAGTGTCTGCGGGTCACACCACTGCCTCCTCTTCCCCTGTGTTATGTGCTGGCCAATCCCCTGTCCAAGACTCAGGCTCGGATGCCTCCCACCCTGCACCTGGACCTTCGCAAGCACCATCATCTAGCACATCCACTTCTGGATGTCCTTACCGCAGGCCTTTGAACGCAAGCGCAAATACCCAGCCACACACCCACAGGCCATAGCACTAAATGCACACCTTTCCAAATTGCTGGCCATGGAAATGTTGCCATTTAGGCTTGTGGACACAGAGGCTTTCCACAGCCTGATGGCCGTGGCCGTCCCTTGTTACTCAGTCCCCAGCTGCCGCTATTTTTCCTGGTGTGCCGTCCAGCTTTACACCACATATGTCGCGTAACATCATCCGTGCCCCAACCAACGCAGTTATTGGGAAGGTCCACTTAACGACTGACACATGGACAAGTGCTTTTGGCCAGGGACGCTACATTTCCCTGACTGCACACTGGGTGAATGTTGTGGAGACCGGGAGCGAGTCATACCCTGGGATGGCACAGGTGCTACCGACACCAAGGATTGCGGGCCCTAATTCCATCAGAATTTCCAACACCACATACATTATTGGCTGCAACCCCCCCTTCTCCTCCTCCACCTCCTCCACTTCCATCTCTGAATTCTCATCTTGCAGCACCAGTCAGCCATCAGTCAGTAGCTGGAAGCTGTGTAGCACTGCAGTGGGGAAGCGGCAACAGGCCGGCTGGAACTAATTTGCTTAGGTGACAAACAGCACACCGCCGCAGAGCTGTGGCAGGGTATAAGTGTCCGGATAATGGCCGTAACTTGGTGGCGGCTTTGGAGTTTGGCAAGCTTACACACATACCATGCCTAGCCCACGTGTTCAACTTAGTGGTTCAGCAGTTTCTCAAAACCTACCCCAATTTGCCTGAGCTACTGGTGAAGGTGCGCCGCAGCAGTGCTTGCAATTGCCAGCTCACCAACTCCATGTTCCACATGTTGGCCAGGCTTTGTGAGCAGCAGAGGGCAGTAGTGGAATACCATCTGCAACATGGTCGTCGCCTTTCCAGTCAGCTTCCGCTCTTCACAAGCGACAAGTGGGCATGGATGTCTGATCTCTGTGAAGTTTTACGCAACTTTAAAGAATCAACACAGATGGTGAGCGGCGATGCTGCTATTATAAGCATAACCATCCAACTTTTGTGTCTACTGAAACACTCACTGCTCACAATGAAGGCGGACGCTTTGCATTTGGAAGAGGTGGAAATGGGGGAAGATAGGACACAGGGTGCTAGCCAGACCACCCTCAGTTCTTCTTCTCAGCGCAAATTTGATGATGAATTGATGAGGAGGAGGAAAAGGAGACGTTTGCCTCCGGTACAGAGGGTAGTACCCATAGCAGGTTTATTCCATCTGTTCAGCGTGGATGGGCCGAAGAGGATGAGGAGATTGAGAGTTATCCTCCTGATGAGGACAGCAAAGTCTTGTCTGTTGGGACTCTGGCACACATGGCTGACTTTATGTTATGCTGCCTTTCCTGTGACCCTCGTGTTATACGCATTTTGGCCAACAAAGAACTTCTCACCTCTCATTCACATAAAGGCACTTTAAATGTGGCTTTTATGGTGTATTGAATACACTGTATTCCCATGCTCCCCTGCCACCACAAAAAAGGGTATATGGTTCAATCTTCCTTTTCTTGTCCTCCTTCTCCATCATATCAACATGCTTATTAGGCTGCCCTCACTCCTAATGTTTGAGGGTCAGCTCAGCAGCAGACCCTCACCCCTAATGTTTTAGAGGGTCGTCAGCAGGCCCTCACCCAAAATGTTTTAGAGGGTCAGCTCAGCAACAGGCCCTCACCCCTAATGTTTTAGATGGTCAGATCAGCAGCAGGCCCTTGCTCTTAATGTTTTAGAGGGTCACCTCAGCAGCAGACCCTCACCCCTAACGTTTTAGATGGTCAGATCAGCAACAGGCCCTCGCCCCTGATGTTTTAGAGGGTCAGCTCATCGGCAGGCACTCGCCCCTAATGTTTTAGAGGGTCAGCTCATCAGCAGGCCCTCACCCCTAATGTTTTAGAGGGTCAGCTCAGCAGCAGACCCTCATCCCTAATGTTTTAGATAGTCACCAGTAGGCCCTCGCCCATAATGTTTTAGATGGTCAGATCAGCAGCAGTACCTCGGCCCTAATGTTTTAGAGGGTCACCAGCAGGCCATCAATCATCATTTTTCAAGGCTGTGTATGATTCCTAACAATTTTTGCTCTAAAATTGATTTTATCTTCTTTTTTGTGCGTATTATTGTCAGTCTGTAAAAGTGGCGTACTACTCGGACAATATAGTTCCCAGCAGCAACTTGGGAGTCCAAGATGCATCCAGACATCCTCCCCATGCTGTTCCCGAACCATTTCAGTGGTTTTTCCATAAATTTCTGACCTTTTCCTATGAACCAGACACCCTCACCTCTTCAGAGCACGGGGCAGGGGCGTTGCTAGGGTCTCAAAAGATCCGGGGCACACGCCCAAATAAATATGTTGCCCCCCCTCCCCCCGCACTTTGCTGTACTTGCTATAGAGCAGCACTTACCCGTCACATCCAGGGCCTCCAGGTGACGTCTCCTCTCTGTCATCATCTTCTCTGTAGATCTTCTCCACTCTGTCTGGACATCTTCTCTCAGCCGCCTCGTCTCTGCAGAGTGTGACACACAGACATCTTAGCTTTTTCACATTCTATCATTAACCCCCAACTGGAGTCCCCACAGTGTTATCCTGCTGCTTGCTGTGCCCCCCCCCCCCGGGCCCCCCCAAATCCTATCCTGAAGAAACATTACTGCCCCCCATAGTAATAGTGCTCCTCATAGTCCCACCAATAGTAATTCCCTTCTAGAATGCCCTCATTAGTAAGACTGTCCCAACCGTGATAATGCTCCTCAACAATGCCCCCATTATTAGAAGAGCCCTCCCATATTAATAATACCCTCACAGAGTCCCCAGTAGAAATAAGGCCCCCTATTGTTCCCCCAGTCGTAATAAAGCTCCTTACAGACCCCTCAGTAGTAATAAGGCCCCCATAGTGCGCTTAGTAGAAATAAGGCGGCTCTATAAGACCCTCCTATAGAGCCCCCAGTAGAAATAAGACCGCCTATAATGTCCCCTGGATCTACAGTGCCCCCTGCAGTAATAATCCTCCCTCCACCATACAGTCCCATGTAAATAACATCACCTCCTCCCCAGCTGCCTCCAACGCACAATCCCATGTAAACATCAATACTTGTACAGGACGGATACGCACAGATAATACAAACAAATGCATCCGTTCAGGACCGATTCATTTGTATTAGATTTGAATTTCTAAGTCTCAATACAGATCCGTCCTGACTTACATTGAAAGTCAATGGGGGACGGATCCGTTTAGCACCATTTTGTGTCAATGCAAAGGGATCCGTCACCATTGACTTACATTGTAAGTCAGGACGGATACGTTTGGCTCCGCAAGGCCATGCGGACACAAAAATGCTGCTTGCAGCATTTTGGGGTCCGCCTCCAAAACGGAACGGGGAGCTGTACGGAGCCGAACGAATGCATTCTGAATGGATCCGCAAACTGATGCATTTGGGGCTGCTTGTGAGAGCCTTGAAACGGATCTCACAAGCGGATCCCCAAACGCAAGTGTGAACGTAGCCTAAACATTAAGTCCCATGTACATAAACATCATTCCCCCCCACCATCCACTTTCAACATACAGTCCCATGTAAATAACATCACTCCCTCCCCCAGCCACCTCAAGCACACAGTTCCATGTCAATAACATCCCTCCCTTCAGCCCTAACATACATCCCAGTTAAATAACTACAACTCCCAGCATCTGCCTCTCCCTTCACTTACCTCTCCTCATGTATAGACATCACCATTAGGCTCCTTCTCCTCTTCACTCTGGTCCAATCCTGCACTGGTCACATGATGGTGACATCAACTAGGTCATCCTATCACAGCCTGTTTTGCTGATCACATGACCTGTGATGTCACCACAGGTCCTTCACCTCTTCCCAGTGTATTAGATTCAATTGTATTGCCGTTCTGTGTACGGCAATACAGTTGTATCTAGTAGGCAGGCAGGACATTCGGGGCATGGGACAAAACATCCGGGGTCCAGGCCCCGAATGTTTTAACCTAGCGACGCCCCTGGCAGGGGGTGCCTGGTTTAATGCTCGGGTTCTCCCACTGACTTCCATTGTGCTTTGGTTCTCTGTAGAGCACCCGAGCATCCCAAAGTGTTCTACTTGAGCACCCGAGCACTTTGGTGCTTGATCAACACTACTGTCAACGCATGAGGCCTTACCACAGATATTCCTTCTGTGGTGTAAGCTCAAATCATAACCGGCAGGTGGGCCCTGAGGACTGGAGTTGAGGAACACTGCTTTATAGGACTGTCGAAGATAGCCAAGTACAAACCTCTCCTCCACACACAGCACAGGAGCCCTACCCTCTCACATCGTGACATCACATAGGTCCTTCATCACTTCTCCTCTGCACTGCTGAGCTCACTCTTCCTGCACTGGTCACTTGATGATATGACACAGATCCTTCTCCACCTGGTATCTTTCTGCACAGCTAGCTCGGGTATCTCTTGTTCTGGCCCTGGACATACTGCTCAATTATATCTGCAGTTTGTGGACACAGATATAGTTGAGGGCAGAGGCACCCAGAAACCAGGTGAATCGACCTGGTGACTGGGTGCCTGGCAAAGGGGACAGTCTGGCTCTCCCTTCAGTAGTCCGGGGGGATGTTCCATTTGCAGTTGCACAGGTTGCACACCCCTAAGCCAAGCTGTGCCAGGTTGTCCCATAGTGAATACTGCTCTATTCAGAATGGAACCCTAGTTCTTATGATCGATGGGGTTCCCAGTGGTCAGACCCCCACCGATCTAACAGTTAGTCTCTATCCACACGATAACTTCTTCTAACTGGAATACCTCTTTAACTTGAAACCACATTTAAAATACAATGCTACAGTCACTACCAGTCTAAATTCAAGGCAATTGGGCGGAAGATCCCTTCCCCCACTAAGAGGGACATTTTGCCTTCCAGGGCAGAAGGACCTAGTGATTGTTTCTCACCCTCCAAATCCTTTCTATGATTTTTGGGCCTGTTTCCCACCCTCTTGCTTGCAATCTTTGGTAATCCACCAGTAAATAGGCTGTGAACTCTCTATCCAAGGGTCCTTAAGCATTTGCATTGTCCGATTTTTTGTTATTCTAAGGGTACTTTCACACTTGCGGCAGAGGATTCAGACAGGCTGTTCCGTCGCCGGAACTGCCTGCCGGATCCAGCAATCCAGACGCAAACGGAAGGCATTTGTCAGACGGATGCGGATCCGTCTGACAAATGCATTGAAATACCGAATACGTCTCTCCGGTGTCATCCGGAAAAACTGATTGGGTTTTTTCTTTTTTTGCATTTTTAAAGGTCTGCGCATGCGCGGACCGGAAGAACGGATCCGTCAATGCGGCAATTTTAATGCACTAATACATTTCAATGGAAATTAATGCTGGATCCGGCATTCCGGCAAGTGTTCAGGATTTTTGGCCTGAGAGAAAAATACAGCATGCTGCGGTATTTTTTCCTGCCAAAAAACGTAAGAGGGACTGAACTGATGCATCCTGAATGGAATGCTCTCCTGTGATGGAACTCAATACCGGAAAAGAAAAACGCTAGTGTGAAAGAACCCAAAAAAAAGCTTTAAATATAGAAAAAGTTTTAACAAAAACTAAATATTACATTTGTGTTATTTATGTGGCTGTCTCACTAAAATATACACTCACCTAAAGAATTATTAGGAACACCATACTAATACGGTGTTGGACCCCCTTTTGCCTTCAGAACGGCCATAATTCTACGTGGCATTGATTCAACAAGGTGCTGATAGCATTCTTTAGAAATGTTGGCCCATATTGATAGGATAGCATCTTGCAGTTGATGGAGATTTGAGAGAAGCACATCCAGGGCACAAAGCTCCCGTTCCACCACATCCCAAAGATGCTCTATTGGGTTGAGATCTGGTGACTGTGGGGGCCATTTTAGTACAGTGAACTCATTGTCATGTTCAAGAAACCAATTTGAAATGATTCAAGCTTTGTGACATGGTGCATTATCCTGCTGGAAGTAGCCATCAGAGGATGGGTACATGGTGGTCATGAAGGGATGGACATGGTCAGAAACAATGCTCAGGTAGCCCGTGGCATTTAAACGATGGCCAATTGGCACTAAGGGGCCTAAAGTGTGCCCAGAAAACATCTCCCACACCATTACACCACCACCACCAGCCTGCACAGTGGTAGCAAGGCATGATGGATACATGTTCTCATTCTGTTTAAGCCAAATTCGGACTCTACCATTTGAATGTCTCAACAGAAATCGAGACTCATCAGACCAGGCAACATTTTTCCAGTCTTCAACAGTCCAATTTTAGTGAGCTTGTGCAAATTGTAGCCTCTTTTTCCTATTTGTAGTGGAGATGAGTGGTACCCGGTGGGGTCTTCTGCTGTTGTAGCCCATCTGCCTCAAGGTTGTGCGTGTTGTGGCTTCACAAATGCTTTGCTGCATACCTCGGTTGTAACGAGTGGTTATTTCAGTCAACGTTGCTCTTCTATCAGCTTGAATCAGTCGGCCCATTCTCCTCTGACCTCTAGCATCAACAAGGCATTTTTGCCCACAGGACTGCCGCATACTGGATGTTTTTCCCTTTTCACACCATTCTTTGTAAACCCTAGAAATGGTTGTTCGTGACAGTCCCAGTAACTGAGCAGATTGTGAAATACTCAGACCGGCCCGTCTGGCACCAACAACCATGCCACGCTCAAAATTGCTTAAATCACCTTTTTTTCCCATTCTGACATTCAGTTTGGAGTTCAGGAGATTGTCTTGACCAGGACCTCAACCCTACATGCATTGAAGCAACTGCCATGTGATTGGTTGAGTAGATAATCGCATTAATGAGAAATAGAACAGGTGTTCCTAATAATTATTTAGGTGAGTGTATGTTAAGTGTGCTTGCGAAATTGGGCAATCTGTGTCTGGCTGGCTTCTTATTTGAGTAATGGACAGTATTATACTAGTATTATACACAACATGAAAAAATAGGTAAAAAATAATATTTTCTTTGGTGTCTTTGGAGAAAAGCCATAGGATCTGCTGGTCTCTTAGTAATATTGTTATTCAACACTGTCATGACTGCCATTCAGATGACTTACTTATCTTGTAGCATCAAACTAATCAAAATTCTGTATGCAAGAAAATGGGTCTGACCTACATTTCTTCCTGGGGTCAGGAAGCTGAATTGAGACATAATGCAATCATACATTTCATATAAAGTTATTGAAGTCTCTGTATACTGAATTAAATTTGATTAAAAATTTAACAGCATAGTTGATAGCAGTATAACAATAAAAGTCAAGGGTCCATTTAGAAATCGCTCTGGACTAAGTGTCATTAAGTTAGCACTAATATGTTTATTAACTTTCTGACCCTATTACTTATATGATATAATAGATAAAAATAAAGATTGTAGTCAGGCATAAATCATGTATGATGAGCCTTCAGTGATTGATTGGCAGGGATCATACAGCAGAATGATGGGCCACAACACCCAGCTATTTTTACCCAGGCAATGAGCAGCAGTACCAAACATGGTGGTATGTTCAGACCCGCCAATGTGCCTGGATAAACATTGAAGTGCAAGGGCCCCTATGTTCTACCAAATGGTCCTGATAATCCACAATTTATAGCCAATATTAAAGATAGAATCTTGCGTTGATGCAGGATATTTATGATTTGTCCCAGTGAGATGACTCCGTCTTCAGATAACTGTCAATGTTGGCGACAATTCTGGGGGATATAACTCACAAATCTCGCAGCGGTGTGGTCTTTCCTCTATGTTTGCATCGGCCGCCTGCTCTGCTCCATGCCGACTTGAGTGGTTTTGCCGCGCATGCGCTTCTGGAGCTCAGGGACGCCGAAGCCAACGTGGATGTTGCTGTATAGATAAACTTCAGATGCAACTGTATACCTTCAATGCTCAACAACCTGAACACTGTCAAGAGTCTATAAAAAGAAAAGATAAAGGAGTCATTTTATTGCATATAGCACATAAGATATAGGGATAATTCTATAATATCCCCTATCAAAGCAAGATTTTGATTGCACTATAAGTCCCAGCATAAGCGCAGGAGCGCTAACAAATTGAATACCATGCAGCCTCTATAAGCAGCATGTGTCCCTAATAAATCACAAGTGTAACAAAGCCGTACCTTTGTATCATCATTATATATGAATTTTTATGCGTCAGCTCCGCAATTAGAAATATACAAAAGGGACTCAGAGTATGTTTTAATATTTTTATTGTTGTTTTAATTGGAACATTGTTTTGTAATATCGATGTAGTAAAATTATATGCAAATTGACTGATCTAGCCAAATTTTATTTTTTGCGTTTTATGCTATAATGACTAATTGGTAGATGGTAGGCTGAGCTCTAGCACATACTGGTCGAGCTTCTCCAATATACCTTTTTTAGTTGTTGTCTACATTAAAAATAGACCATTATTTTTTTTCTTGGAAACCCTGTTAAACTAATAAAAATTGATTTTATATAGGCCATTTTAAAAAGTTAAATATTCTTATTGTTTAATTTTTTCATAACCTAATGGTATAGTAGACCCTGCTGTATAAATGCTTGTGTGCTTTATAATTTAATCTTTTTCAGTTTCACCTCATAATAACACCCAGAAATGCTTGTCACTTTCACATTGAGCAGCCTCTTCTCACAGCGTTGTCATGTGCAGGCCGTCTCCTCTCTAATATAAACAAGAGATGGGGAGAGCACTGGCAGGAGGAGCCTGGGCTCAGGCAGAAAGTGGCGGGGGAGGGCTGCTTTAGATTCTGCGATCTCCTGAATGGTAGCAGCTAGAAACACACAACTGGTCTTGTGTTTGAAAGCTGACATACCAGACTTTCATACAAGACCAGAATAACAGCTAAAGTCCAAGCAACAGAGGAAAAATCACTGTTAGAAATCGAGTCAGGAATAGTCGCAGGTAAAACCTGCTTTTTACTTTAACTTTCAGCTGCACTCACTGCATCCCGATTTCTATCAGTGATATCTTCCCCTGTACTGAACATATTGCTGTCATTCTGGTATTGTCTGAAAGCTTGGAATGTCAGCTTTCAAACAATACAAAACACAATACATATCTGTAGCTGGCACTAAACCAGAGATATAAGAAGTTAAAGCAGTCCTCCCCCCCTGTCAGTGTGGAGGAGAATGAGGGAGCAGCTGCAGAGCTGACAGGAGGAGAGAAAGATAGTAAAAATATATAGAAATGGGAAATCATCATCAGTGTAGTGACCCACATAATAAAAATGATGTTATTTTTGCCACACAGTGAATTCCGTAAAAAAAAAAAAATCCACAAGATAATATAAAAAATGTTTTTTTTAACCTTTCCCCCTAAAAATAAAATAAGTTATTTAATACATTATACTGTATATACACACCCCAAAATGGTTCCTAAAAAAAAATTTTTAATGTGACTATAAAGAGTAGAGATGAGCGAATCAAAGCTGACGGAGTGGAATTCCATATGAATTTCAGGAAAAATTCAATTTGCAAATGAATGCGAATTTTCTCGCGCTTCGTGGTAACGAATTGCAATTTTCCTAAAATGGCGGCTACACGTGTGAGGACTGAGGACATGGGGCAAGGAACTCTGGGAAGGCATGCAGCCAATCAGCAGCCAGCCAGCCATGTGATGTCACAGCCCTTTAAATACAGCAGCAAAAATATATGCGCATTTCATAGAAACATAGAATGTGTCGACAGATAAGAACCATTTGGCCCATCTAGTCTGCCCAATATACTGAATACTATGGATAGTCCCTGGCCCTATCTTATATGAAGGATGGTCTTATGCCTATCACATGTATGCTTAAACTCCTTCACTGTATTTGCAGCTACCACTTCTGCATGAAGGCTATTCCATGCATCCACTACTCTCTCAGTAAAGTAACACTTCCTGATATTACTTTGAAACCTTTGCCCCTCTAATTTAAAACTATGTCCTCTTGTAGCAGTTTATTTTCTTTAAAATATTCCCTCTTTTACCTTGTTGATTCCCTTTATGTATTTAAAAGTTTCTTACACGCTATACATGTTCAGGTCCTTTAACCTTTCCTGGTAAGTTTTATCCTGCAATCCATGTACTAGTTTAGTAGCTCTTCTCTGAACTCTCTCCAAAGTATCAATATCCTTCTGGAGATATGGTCTCCAGTACTGCGCACAATACTCCAAATGAGGTCTCACTAGTGCTCTGTAGAGCGGCATGAGCACCTCCCTCTTTCTACTGGTAATTCCTCTCCCTATACACCCAAGCATTCTGCTAGCATTTCCTGCTGTTCTATGACATTGTCTGCCTACCTTTAAGTCTTCTGAAATAATGACCCCTAAATCCCTTCCCTCAGATACTGAAGTAGGACTGGATCACTGATTTTATATTCTGCTCTTGGGTTTTTACGCCCCAGGTAGAGTTGAGCGAACACCTGGATGTTCGGGTTCGAGAAGTTTGGCCGAACTTCCCGGAAATGTTCGGGTTCGGGATCCGAACCCGATCCGAACTTCGTCCCGAACCCGAACCCCATTGAAGTCAATGGGGACCCGAACTTTTCGGTACTAAAAAGGCTGTAAAACAGCCCAGGAAAGGGCTAGAGGGCTGCAAAAGGCAGCAACATGTAGGTAAATCCCTTGCAAACAAATGTGGATAGGGAAATGAATTAAAATAAAAATTAAATAAATAAAAATTAACCAAAAACAATTGGAGAGAGGTCCCATAGCAGAGAATCTGGCTTCACGTCAAACACCACTGGAACAGTCCATTCTCAGATATTTAGGCCCAGCACCCAGGCAGAGGAGAGAGGTCCCGTAACAGACAATTAGGCTTCACGTCAGCCACCAGTGCAACAGTCCATTGGCATATATTTAGGCCCAGCACCCAGGCAGAGGAGAGAGGTCCCATAACAGACAATCTGGCTTCATGTCAGCAGAGAATCAGTCTGTATGTCATAGCAGAGAATCAGGCTTCACGTCACCCACCACTGTAAGAGTCCATTTTCATAAATTTAGGCCCAGCACCCAGGCAGAGGAGAGAGGTCCCGTAACAGACAATCTGGCTTCATGTCAGCAGAGAATCAGTCTTCATATCATAGCAGAGAATCAGGCTTCACGTCAGCCACCAATGCAACAGTCCATTGTCAGATATTTAGGCCCAGCACCCAGGCAGAGGAGAGAGGTCCCATAACAGACAATCAGGCTTCACGTCAGCCACCAGTGCAACAGTCCATTGGCATATATTTAGGCCCAGCACCCAGGCAGAGGAGAGAGGTCCCGTAACAGAGAATCTGGCTTCATGTCAGCAGAGAATCAGTCTGCATGTCATAGCAGAGAATCAGGCTTCACGTCACCCACCACTGTAAGAGTCCATTTTCATAAATTTAGGCCCAGCACCCAAGCAGAGGAGAGAGGTCCCGTAACAGACAATCTGGCTTCATGTCAGCAGAGAATCAGTCTTTATATCATAGCAGAGAATCAGGCTTCACGTCAGCCACCAATGCAACAGTCCATTGTCAGATATTTAGGCCCAGCACCCAGGCAGAGGAGAGAGGTCCCGTAACAGACAATCTGGCTTCATGTCAGCAGAGAATTAGTCTGCATGTCATAGCAGAGAATCAGGCTTCACGTCACCCAACATTGGAACAGTCCATTGGCATATATTTAGGCCCCGGCACCCAGACAGAGGAGAGGTTCATTCAAATTTGGGTAGCCTCGCAATATAATGGTAAAATGAAAATAAAAATAGGATTGAATGAGGAAGTGCCCTGGAGTACAATAATATATGGTTAAGTGGAGGTAGTTAATGTCTAATCTGGACAAGGGACGGACAGGTCCTGTGGGATCCATGCCTGGTTCATTTTTATGAACGTCAGCTTGTCCACATTGGCTGTAGACAGGCGGCTGCGTTTGTCTGTAATGACACCCCCTGCCGTGCTGAATACACTTTCAGACAAAACGCTGGCCGCCGGGCAGGCCAGCACCTCCAAGGCATAAAAGGCTAGCTCTGGCCACGTGGACAATTTAGAGACCCAGTAGTTGAATGGGGCCGAACCATCAGTCAGTACGTGGAGGGGTGTGCACACGTACTGTTCCACCATGTTAGTGAAATGTTGCCTCCTGCTAACACGTTGCGTATCAGGTGGTGGTGCAGTTAGCTGTGGCGTGTTGACAAAACTTTTCCACATCTCTGCCATGCTAACCCTGCCCTCAGAGGAGCTGGCCGTGACACAGCTGCCTTGGCGACCTCTTGCTCCTCCTCTGCCTTGGCCTTGGGCTTCCACTTGTTCCCCTGTGACATTTGGGAATTCTCTCAGTAGCGCGTCTACCAACGTGCGCTTGTACTCGCGCATCTTCCTATCACGCTCCAGTGCAGGAAGTAAGCTGGGCACATTGTCTTTGTAGCGTGGATCCAGCAGGGTGGCAACCCAGTAGTCCGCACAGGTTAAAATGTGGGCAACTCTGCTGTCGTTGCGCAGGCACTGCATCATGTAGTCGCTCATGTGTGCCAGGCTGCCCAGGGGTAAGGACAAGCTGTCCTCTGTAGGAGGCGTATCGTCATCGTCCTGCCTTTCCCCCAGCCACGCACCAGTGATGGACCCGAGCTGCGTTGGGTGCCACCCCGCTGTGACCATGCTTCATCCTCATCCTCCTCCTCATCCTCATCCTCCTCGTCCTCCAGTAGTGGGCCCTGGCTGGCCACATTTGTACCTGGCCTCTGCTGTTGCCAAAAACCTCCCTCTGAGTCACTTCGAAGAGACTGGCCTGAAAGTGCTAAAAATGACCCCTCTTCCTCCTCCTCCTCCTCCTCCTGGGCCACCTCCTCTTCCATCATCGCCCTAAGTGTTTTCTCAAGGAGACATAGAAGTGGTATTGTAATGCTGATAGCGGCGTCATCGCCACTGGCCATGTTGGTGGAGTACTCAAAACAGCGCAACAGGGCACACAGGTCTCGCATGGAGGCCCAGTCATTGGTGGTGAAGTGGTGCTGTTCTGTAGTGCGACTGACCCGTGCGTGCTGCAGCTGAAACTCCACTATGGCCTGCTGCTGCTCGCACAGTCTGTCCAGCATGTGCAAGGTGGAGTTCCACCTGGTGGGCACGTCGCATATGAGGCGGTGAGCGGGAAGACCGAAGTTACGCTGTAGCGCAGACAGGCGAGCAGCAGCAGGATGTGAACGCCGGAAGCGCGAACAGACGGCCCGCACTTTATGCAGCAGCTCTGACATGTCGGGGTAGTTGTGAATGAACTTCTGCACCACCAAATTCAGCACATGCGCCAAGCAAGGGATGTGCGTCAAACAGGCTAGTCCCAGAGCTGCAACGAGATTTCGCCCATTATCACACACCACCAGGCCGGGCTTGAGGCTCACCGGCAGCAACCACTCGTCGGTCTGTTGTTCTATACCCTGCCACAACTCCTGTGCGGTGTGGGGCCTGTCCCCCAAACATATGAGTTTCAGAATGGCCTGCTGACGTTTACCCCGGGCTGTGCTGAAGTTGGTGATGAAGGTGTGTGGCTGTAGATGAGCAGGTGGAAGAAGAGGAGGAGGAAGTCGAGTAGGAGGAGGTGGCAACAGGAGGCAAAGAATGTTGCCCTGTAATCCTTGGCGGCGGAAGGACGTGCGCCAAACAGCTCTCCGCCTGGGGCCCAGCTGCCACTACATTTACCCAGTGTGCAGTTAGGGAGATATAGCGTCCCTGGCCGTGCTTACTGGTCCACGTATCTGTGGTTAGGTGGACCTTGCCACAGATGGCGTTGCGCAGTGCACACTTGATATTATCGGATACTTGGTTGTGCAGGGAAGGCACGGCTCTCTTGGAGAAGTAGTGCCGGCTGGGAACAACATACTGTGGGACAGCAAGCGACATGAGCTGTTTGAAGCTGTCTGTGTCCACCAGCCTAAATGACAGCATTTCATAGGCCAGTAGTTTAGAAATGCTGGCATTCAGGGCCAGGGATCGAGGGTGGCTAGGTGGGAATTTACGCTTTCTCTCAAATGTTTGTGAGATGGAGAGCTGAACGCTGCCGTGTGACATGGTTGAGATGCTTGGTGACGGAGGTGGTGGTGGTGTTGGTGGTACATCCCCTGTTTGCTGGGCGGCAGGTTCCTCCAGAGGCGGAGGAAGAGGCCGAGGCGGCAGCAGCAGAAGAGGCCGAGTCGGCAGCAGCAGAAGAGGTAGCAGGGGGAGCCTGAGTGACTTCCTTGGTTTTAAGGTCTTTACTCCACTGCAGTTCATGCTTTGCATGCAGGTGCCTGGTCATGCAGGTTGTGCTCAGGTTCAGAACGTTAATGCCTCGCTTCAGGCTCTGATGGCACAGCGTGCAAACCACTCGGGTCTTGTCGTCAGCACATTGTTTGAAGAAGTGCCATGCCAGGGAACTCCTTGAAGCTGCCTTTGGGGTGCTCGGTCCCAGATGGCGGCGGTCAGTAGCAGGCGGAGTCTCTTGGCGGCGGGTGTTCTGCTTTTGCCCACTGCTCCCTCTTTTGCTACGCTGTTGGCTCGGTCTCACCACTGCCTCTTCCTCCGAACTGTGAAAGTCAGTGGCACGACCTTCATTCCATGTGGGGTCTAGGACCTCATCGTCCCCTGCATCGTCTTCCACCCAGTCTTGATCCCTGACCTCCTGTTCAGTCTGCACACTGCAGAAAGACGCAGCAGTTGGCACCTGTGTTTCGTCATCATCAGAGACATGCTGAGGTGGTATTCCCATGTCCTCATCATCAGGAAACATAAGTGGTTGTGCGTCAGTGCAGTCTATGTCTTCCACCACTGGGGAAGGGCTAGGTGGATGCCCTTGGGAAACCCTGCCAGCGGAGTCTTCAAACAGCATAAGAGACTGCTGCATAACTTGAGGCTGAGACAGTTTCCCTGGTATGCATGGGGGTGATGTGACAGACTGATGGGGTTGGTTTTCAGGCGCCATCTGTGCGCTTTCTGCAGAAGACTGGGTGGGAGATAATGTGAACGTGCTGGATCCACTGTCGGCCACCCAATTGACTAATGCCTGTACCTGCTCAGGCCTTACCATCCTTAGAACGGCATTGGGCCCGTATCGCTGTAAATTCTGGCAGCTACTGGGACCTGAGGTAGTTGGTACACTAGGACGTGTGGATGTGGCAGAACGGCCACGTCCTCTCCCAGCACCAGAGGGTCCACTAACACCACCACGACCATGTCCACGTCCGCGTCCCTTACTAGATGTTTTCCTCATTGTTATGGTTCACCACAACAACAAAAATATTATTTGGCCCAATGTATTGTATTCAAATTCAGCGGGATATAAATTTGAGGCCTAGTATTTAGGCGCTGGGTGACCGGTATGGATTTAGTGACAGAATTAGACTTGGAAATGCACAGTAGCGTGTGTGTGAAGTTATTCTGAATGACCCTATGTGCACCTTGAATATTATATACCCTTTTAGGGATAGATTTCAAATAGCTCTGATATAGCAGAAACCACTAAATTATGAAATTGCTAAATTGGGAATTGTATTTCAACCCTGAACAAAAAATGTGCTTTAACGGACACTAAATAACTTGCCCATCCACAACAGGACAGCGGTAACGACAGATTTAGCGGGATATAAATTTGAGGCCTAGTATTTAGGCGCTGGGTGACCGGTATGGATTTAGTGACAGAATTAGACTTGGAAATGCACAGTACCGTGTGTGTGAAGTTATTCTGAATGACCCTATGTGCACCTTGAATATTATATACCCTTTTAGGGATAGATTTCAAATAGCTCTGATATAGCAGAAACCACTAAATTATGAAATTGCTAAATTGGGAATTGTATTTCAACCCAGAACAAAAAATGTGCTTTGGCGGACACTAAATAACTTGCCCATCCACAACAGGACAGCGGTAATGACAGATTTAGCGGGATATAAATTTGAGGCCTAGTATTTAGGCGCTGGGTGACCGGTATGGATTTAGTGACAGAATTAGACTTGGAAATGCACAGTAGCGTGTATGTGAAGTTATTCTGAATGACCCTATGTGCACCTTCAATATTATATACCCTTTTAGGGATAGATTTCAAATAGCTCTGATACAGCAGAAACAACTAAATTATGAAATTGCTAAATTGGGAATTGTATTTCAACCCTGAACAAAAAATGTGCTTTGACGGACACTAAATAACTTGCCCAGCCACAACAGTACAGCGGTAACGACAGATTTAGCGGGATATAAATTTGAGGCCTAGTATTTAGGCGCTGGGTGACCGGTATGGATTTAGTGACAGAATTAGACTGGGATATGGCCAAAAAATAACCACACTATTGCTGGTTAAATGCACTTGGTGTGACAGCTTGACCAACCACACTACTGAGGGTTAAATGCACTTGGTGACGGGCGCAGCTTGCCCCTGATGTAGTATATGGCCAAAAAATGAACAGACTATTGCTGGTTAAATGCACTTGGTGTGACAGCTTCACCCTGATGTAGGCTTTAGCCAAAAAACAACCACACCATTGAGGGTTAAATGCACTTGGTGACAGGCGCAGCTTTCCCCTGATGTAGTATATGGCCAAAAAATAAACAGACTATTGCTGGTTAAATGCACTTGGTGTGACAGCTTCACCCTGATGTAGGCTTTAGCCAAAAAACAACTGGTGACAAGTGGGGGGCGGCGGCAGGGCACAGGTAGATGAGCTCTTCCATTGTGGAGGACAGCAATATAGATGGATGCTGCGGGGCAGGAGAGAGGTGCCTCCCTTCCCCGTTCCTCCAATTGGCTGCAGGCACTAGGTCTGCAGCCAATCAGAGGCCGTTGAAGGCAGCGTGATGACGTAATTGCGCCGCCTTAACCGCACAGCGCGGGACACAGGCCGGAAGAGGCATGCATTGCATCGCTGCCAGCCTGATGGAGGCAAGTATGTGAGTTCATTTTTTATATATATGGTACAAAACAGGAGAGGAGCGCTATGGGGCCCTTGTTACTGGCACATTATTGGGTAGCACTATGGGGGCATCTACTGAGGCAACAAAGAAGGGGTATTTTATATGGGGTGCACTATGGGAGAAGGGGGGAGAGGAAGACTATGGTGGCATCTACTGAGGCCACAAATAAGGGGTATTTTATATGGGGGCTCTGTATAGAGGCATTTTATACTGGGACACATTATGGTGGGTACTATGGGGAAGGGGGGAGAGGAGTACTATAGGGGGGCACTACGAAGGGGTATTCTATATTTGCAAATTATGGGGGACACTGAGGGCATCTATTGGGGCACTAAATATGGGCATGTTATATACTAGTACATTATGGGGGGCACTAGGAGGAAGGGGGAGAGGAGTACTATGGGGGCATTTATTGGGGACACTATATAGGGGTATTTTATACTGTCACATTATGGGGGCAGTATGGGGACGTTAGCTCAACTTGGGGCATTAAAAGGGGGTATTTTTTGCACTGGCACACATTATAAAGGGGAATTTTTGTCCTCTCACATTATAAGGAGAATTATTACTACTGAGGGGCATTATGGTGGGATTTATTACTACTGGGGGTCTATTGGGAACATGATTACTAGTATGGGCACTATGGGAGCATTATTACTTCTGGGGCACAGTGGGGACATGTTGGGGGCCCTGTAGGAGCACTATTACTACCATGTGTTCTCTAGCAGAGAATTATTACTATCGGTGGGACTTTGGGGAGCACTATTACTCTGGGGTCACCTTGCCACATTTTTGGGAGACGTTATGGTTACACTATTTGTGTCGGGGACACTATTTGCTGGGCGCAGTTATTTTAGGACACTGTGCCAATAATTATTAAAGGGCATTATCTGCATAGTACTAGTAATATCAGCAGGTTTATCTGTTTCTGTGGTATAATATTGGAGAGCACAGCGTCACAGTATTGGGGGTGGTAGGATGATTTGTCCAGAAGATGGGAGGATGATGGAAAAGTACGATTTTTTTTGTCAAACTACAGAGACAGTAAATGGCTGAAAAAGGGTGGTTTGGTCTGAAGGGAGAAGATGAGGAAAGAGAACATCTACATCAAAAAAGACGTCACTAGATGTAAGAGGTATGGGGCACTGTAGTACCCTGTTTGTTCTGTAGTGATATAGGTAATGTTAGGAGGGAAGTGGTTAGGTTGAGAATTTGGTATGGGAAGGGGGGGGGGGCGGGGGGGTTGGCGCTTTTTCAATTTTCGCCTCAGGCAGCAAAAAGGCTAGGTGCACCCCTGATGACACAGCTGAAAAAGTTGTCTGTTTTGTTTGCTGGGGCTTTCATCCCCTGTAACTTGTGTACTGTATATTTTTTGTACAGTTGGAAGTGCAGACTTTTTCTTAGAGAAGTGAAATATTCTGCTATATGAATCTAATATAGATTGGGAGAAGAAAAAGTTATTGTACACTGGGGTCTGCAACTCACAGTAATTGATTGCAGTAAGCTACTTGGTGTCTGCTGCTTCAAAGTGACGAGCGGTAGAACAAAAGACTAAGGGCCGTCATATTCATATTTATGGTTATTATGCTCATTATGCTCATTAGTAATTTTATACCTTTCTGATAACAAAGAAGAATAATTACTATGTCTATGCCTTAAGTTATTACTTGTCTGGTAGTCAAGGGATAAGATATAGGAACCTGTAATAAAGGAGTTATCACTTGGTCTCAGAAGGTCTATATTTAAAGCAGAAAAGTCAGGTGAAGGTGGACTTCTGAGCAGCTAAGTAAGAGTGTACTTTATCCTTGGATTTAATCATTATCATATATATACACAGTACATTATTATCACTATTATCATCAGAGTACTGAACAGGGCAAGGTAGGAACGATTCATTGAAGCGGGAAGACACATGAGAAGTTCTTTGAGAGTATCAGGTCGTGACTAGAGGTAATAATAGGAGTTTCCAGACGATAAAAAAAATGAATTTAAAACTGCTAGTAGTGCTGTTCAAAAAGTTTAAAAAATAAAATAAAAATTGTACCGATTTCACAGATCCCCCATCACTCCCAAACAGATGTGGTCTGGTCCCCTGCTGCTCTCTGCTTTGCAATGGAGCAAGGACATCCCAACATAGGGTATGTGTCTGCTGCAGTCAATTGTAGCGGTCAGAGGAGGGAGAGACCGCAAAGCAGGATTCAAGTACAGTACAGCAGACAAGGAGACTGAAGCAAAAGCCTGCTTTATTAGGGAGCAAAGTGAAACTGCCAAAAAAACCTGAGTAACAATACAGTACCACCGCACCAGCGGCACAATGGGTCAAAGACAGGAATGGTATGAACAGGTGAACATAACACAACAACAGTGGTAATGAGATTTTGCACAGAATAAGCTAAACAGCAAACAGTCAGCTTGCAGGCTTCTCTCACTACCAATTCCCTATCCAGCCCTGCTACCCAGGGGACGCTTCTACAGCGTCCCTGACTCTATAACCTATCACAGATAAGCACCGGTGCCACTCCAAGTTCTGCAGATCCTCCTGGATCCAATAAGATGCAGTCTGGCTCCAGGTCCGGTCGCTTGCTTGTCTGTCTTTCTTTCTCTGGTTACAGCAGATGCAGATCTTCTTCAGCTCTGGCAGGAAGGATCCGGCTTGTAGTGGTTTCTGACACACGGACCCACTCGTCTGTAACACACAGTGAAGTCTCTTTCTCTGGGTCACAGCTGCAGCACTTCAGTTCAGAGTCTATCTTGGCCTGTCTCCAGCACAGCCAGCTTCTCAGGACTCCATCAGTCAGGCTCCATGTCCCATCACTAGCCTTTACTTCGCTCCTAACATGGCAGCCATCCTCTCACAGCTCTCAGGACACTCCCATCTCCAGCCAGGACTCAAACCCCGGGAACTTCTGGCTCCTCCTACCTCTTGTGTATCTCAGAAACAGTTCAGCTTCCTCTTTCTCAGAGCCACAGTGGCCTCTAGTGGCTGAAATAAGTCATTACAGTCTATGTAACACCATATTGTAGATAGTTGTGCAAAGAACAGTATTCTAGGGGCTGACCCTTACACAATCACCGGCTGCAGCAGCTCAATTGCAGCAATCGCATGCCCTGATACAGAGGTCAGCAGGTTGTTAGTAACTTTGGTGGGACAGTTTTGTGGGAAAGAACACAATCCAGGCTATAGATTGGTAGAAAGATACAGAATTTATCAACATGTATTGTAAGGGATCGCCTCTTATTCGGGGGTCATTCTCACAATGATCTTCATCAACCACAGGGTTAGGGGCCAAACATTGCTTTTATTTGGCACCTCAGCAAAACCAAAACAAACAATACAAATAAAACACCTGCCCGGCTGGGCTCTAACTAAACATGAGGACTCCCTACCTCACTGAAAGCCCCGTTCACAAATGGGAAGAACATGTGGCTTTTCCCAGCCTAACAATCCAGCACTTCCAGGCTGTAACAAAGTCCAGTACCTTTTGGGGGATCGTGGCCCAGAAGTCCTCCTGACTCTGGCCTAGCTACCGTCGATTCCAAGACCTTGCAGAGTCCTCCAAAGTTCTGGCTAACACCTAGCCCCGTGGCCCCTTAGCCAGCTCGGCTGAGCCCACCTGTACAGAGCCTTCCCAGGCCTCTGCTGCACACAGACTCTCCAGAGTGAGACACACCCAAGATCCAGTAGCAGGATTAAAAAGGATCCCTGGACATGAGCATGCCCTAAGTCACGGACTGGAACCTGGGGAAACAACACCTCAATGTTCACATTGCCACAGTATACACTTTTGAGGCAATCCATAACTGTTAGTGATCATCTACTTTTGCTTATTTTAAAAGTTTAAAGGGGTTTTCTCATTTCGCTGTTAGGGTACTTTCACACTAGCGTTATTCTTTTCTGGTACTTTTTGCCTGCCAGATTCTAACAACTCTAGTGTGAAAGTACCCTTACCAAGGTGAGATGAAACACAGTGCCCCTCACCACCGACTATATATATATATATAGAGAGAGAGAGAGAGAGAGAGAGCGGGCCCTGAGAATAATTTCCTCCCATGGCCCCAAAGGACGTCAATCTGACGCTGGCTACCCTGTTTCCATAGGTCCTATACACTGCAATGTGAGCTAATGAAACAACGAGCGCCAGCTTGCTCCGCTGTTTCTCAGCTGGGTGGTGGTCCGGACTACATCCCATCTCTTCTTAGGAATGGAGAGATGAGACAACCCCTTTAATTTTGATAATGTTTATGTTTTTAACCCCTTAAGGACCGAGGACGTACCGGTACGCCCTATTTCCCGAGTCCTTAAGGACCGAGGACGTACCGGTACGTCCTGACTTAAAATCTGAATTCCGGCGCCGCGGGGGTTAATCGAAACGGGATTTCGGCTGAAATCATTCAGCCGGCATCCCGTAACAACGCAGGGGGGGGTCATTGGACCCCCCCAGTATCGGCGATCGCAGAAAACCGCAGGTCAATTCAGACCTGCGGTTTTCTGCGTTTCCGGTCCATTCGGGTGTCCTGTGACCCGATGAACCGGAAAAAGACTGCGATCGGTGGCGTAATTTTACACCACCAATCGCAGTCCGAGGATTTGAGGAGGCGGTGCTGGCCCTGGTGCTGAACGCCGCTGTCCAGGGTGCTGATTGGTGCAGGGGAGAGAGGCGCGAGATTCAAACTTCCTGCGCTCCTCTCTCCCCTCCTCTTCCTGTCCAGCACCCTGACCGTGCAGCATCGTCCAGCACCAGCTCCTGTGTCCCCCTAAATCGGCATCCATCACCCTCCTGCACCCATCGCCACCCAGGTAGGTTAGGGTCAGTGAGGGAGAGGCACCTTTAGGCAGGGATAGAAGGGAAAAGTTAGAAAAAAAAAAAAAAAAAAGCACATTTATTCCAAACTTTTTTGTTTCAACTTTCAGACCCCAGACCCCCCCTGCCACTTGCCCCCCCCGCCACTTGCCCCCCCCGCATCCCCCCCACCACCAGCCCCCCCCCCCACCCACCAACCCCCTCCCCCCACCACCAGACCCTTCCCCCACCACCACTTTTTTTTTTTTTCTGCGTGCGCTGACTGGCCGGCACTTTTTAGCGTCCGTCCACTGTTAGCGCATCGCCCGCCCCACCACCCCACCGACCGCTGATCAGCGTTGAACCGCTGATCAGCAAGTTTGAACTTTTTTTTTTTTTTTTTATCCTAACACTTGCCCATTTTTTTTGCCTGGACTTTTTAGTACGTGAACACTCGTGCCCCCACACACACGCACATAGAATAAAGGTTTACACGCACGCACATACACACGCACACACACACACCCATGGCCCGCCGGGTGTTCTCGGCCGAGGAGGCATATGCCCAGATTGCCTCCGACTCTGAGAGCCCCAGTGAGGATGAGGATGACCCCACGTTCCTTTTGTCATCCGCATCCTCCTCATCATCATCGGATGACGATGAGCCACCAAGGCAGCGGAGACGCCGCCATGCGGAGCCAGGGGCCACACATGCTAGGGATCCTGTGGCCCACCCTAGTACGAGCCGCCCTGGGGTTCGTACTTGTTTCCCGGCCCACCAAATAAGTTCACCGGAGCCCCCTGCCGATGAACTTAGCTGGTGTCCCCCAGTGGACTTTGAGCCTGAGATTCCGGATTTCGCTGGCAATCCTGGAATCCAGATTCCCACAGTGGGGTTTACTGAAATAGACTTTTTTAGTTTTTTTTTCAGTAACCCACTGGTGAATTTGATGGTGGAGCAGACGAATCTGTACGCCCAACAGTTCGTCGCTCAAAACCCAGGCTCAGTTTTGGCTAGACCCGGTGGCTGGACGCCGGTCAGTGCAGCCGAGATGAGGACATTTTGGGGCCTCGTGCTGCATATGGGTCTAGTCCAAAAACCCAGTGTCAGGCAATACTGGAGTGGGGACGTCCTGTACCAGACCCCACTGTACAGTATGGTCATGATACGTCACCGGTTTGAGGCCATCCGGAAATGTCTGCATTATTCCGATAATGCAGCATGTCCACCCCGAGGTGATCCTGCCTATGACCGGCTGTATAAGATACGGCCGGTCATCGATCACTTTGGGGCCACATTTCAGCAGGCCTACGTACCTGGAAGGGAGGTCGCGGTTGATGAGTCTCTCGTTGCGTTCAAGGGGAGACTCAGTTTCCGCCAATACATTCCCACAAAGCGGGCGAGGTATGGCGTGAAGCTATACAAAATTTGTGAGAGTACCTCAGGGTACACTTACAAATTTCGTGTGTACGAGGGGCGAGATTCCCGTATTCAACCCCCAGAATGTCCCCCCACTCTGGGTGTTAGCGGGAAACTCGTGTGGGACCTTATGTACCCACTGCTGGATAAGGGTTACCACTTGTACGTGGATAACTTTTATACCAGCATTCCCTTGTTCAGGTCCCTTGCCGCCAGATCCACGTTCGCTTGTGGGACCGTGCGGAAAAATCAACGCGGCCTCCCTGCCTACCCCCTCCAGGTACCTATCCCCAGGGGTGAGACCCGTGCACTTACCAGTGGAAACCTGTTGCTGGTCAGGTATAAGGACAAGAGGGATGTCCTTATGCTGTCCACAATCCACGGTAACAGCACCACCCCAGTCCCTGTGCGAGGTACCGCGGCAACGGTCCTCAAGCCCGATTGTATCGTCGACTACAATCGGTATATGGGAGGAGTTGATCTCTCTGATCAAGTCCTCAAGCCATATAACGCCATGCGCAAAACCCGGGCATGGTACAAAAAAGTTGCGGTCTACTTGGTGCAGGTTGCCATGTACAACTCTTTTGTACTATCCCGAAGCGCTGGCAGCACAGGGACATTCCTCCAATTCTATGAGGCAGTCCTCAAGGACCTGATCTTTTCGGACCGGGAAAGAGCAGGCCGGAGTACCTCGGGAACTGGAGGCGCCCGGATCGTCCCTGGCCAACACTTTCCAGGTGTGGTCCCCCATACTGGAAAGAAGGGACGAACCCAAAAAAAGTGCAGAGTGTGTCACAAGAGGGGGATACGGAAGGACACCACCACTCAATGTGACACGTGCCCCGATCATCCGGGCCTCTGCATTATCGATTGCTTCAGGGAGTATCACACTTCCATGGAGTACTAAATTTTTATAATCCCCAACAGTCCACTAGAGAACATAAAACACTATGGCTCTCAGACTTTGGAGACACGAAAACAATTTTTCTTTCCCCAAAAAATATTAGTTTTAGTGCAGGCATCCTCAAACTGCGGCCCTCCAGATGTTGTAAAACCATAACTCCCAGCATGCCCAGACAACCTACAGCCATCAGCAGGGCATGGTGGGAATTGTAGTTTTACAACATCTGGAGGGCCACAGTTTTAGGATGCCTGCTTAGTGTCTCCAAAGTCTGAGAGCCATACATATTGGGCATCGTCGCGTGCGTAAAAGTCGTCGCTATAAAAATAACTTTTTACCAAACGCCTCGGATGAACTGGTGTTAAAAATATAAAATAAAAACGGTGCCAAAACACCTATTTTTGGGCAAAATTTAAATTTAAATCCATTTTGCCGGTAATAAAGCAAGGGTTAACAGCCAAACAAAACTAAACATTTATTGCCCCAATTCTGTAGTTTGCAGAAACACCCCATATGTGGTCGTAAATGGCTATATAGCCGCACGGCAGGGCATAGAACGAAGGGAACTCCATACGGTTTCTGGAAGGCAGATTTTGATGGACAGTTTTTTTTTTACACCATGTCCCATTAGAAGCCCCCCCTGATGTAGCCTAGACTAGAAACTCCAAAAAAGTGACCCCATCTAAGAAACTACACCCCTCAAGGTATTCAAAAGTTACTTTACAAACTATGTTAACCCTTTAGGTGTTCCACAAAACTAAATAGCGAATGTAGAAACAATTTTAGAATTTAATTTTTTTGTTACATTGCCTCAAAAAAGAGTAATATAGAGCAACCAAAAATCTAATTTACCCCAAAAATAGTCCCAAAACAACAACCACCTTATCCCGTAGTTTCCTAGATGGGGTCACTTTTATGGAGTTTCTACTCTAGGGGGGCATCAGGGGGCTTGAAAGGGTACATGGTGTAAATAAACCAGTCCAGCAAAATCTGCCTTCCAAAAACCATATGACGTTCCCCTTCTTCTATGTCCTGCCGTTTAGCCAAATAGTAGTTTACCACCACATATGGGGTGTTTCTGCAAACTACAGAATCAGGGCAACCCATTTTGAGTGTTGTTTGGCAGTTAACCCTTGTTTTACTCCTGGAAAAAACTGATTATATTGGAAAATTTTCCAAAAAATAGAAATTTCAAAATTGTTTCTCCATCTGCCATTAACTCTTGTGGAACACCTAAAGGGTTAACAAAGTTTGTAAACCCAGTTTTGAATACCTTGAGGGGTGTACTTTCTTAGATGGAGTCACTTTTTTGAAATTTCTATTCTAGGGGTGCAACAGGGGGCTTCAAATGGGACATGGTATAAACAAAACCAGTCCTGCAAAATCTGCCTTCCAAAACCCATATGGTGTTCCCCTCCTTCTATGTGCTACCGTTCGGCCAAACAGTAGTTTACGACCACATATGGGGTGTTTCTGCAAACTACAGAATCAGGGCAACCCATTTTGAGTGTTGTTTGGCAGTTAACCCTTGTTTTACTCCTGGAAAAAATTGATTATATTGGAAAATTTTCCAAAAAATAGAAATTTCAAAATTGTTTCTCCATCTGCCATTAACTCTTGTGGAAGACCTAAAGGGTTAATAAAGTTTGAAAAAACAGTTTTGAATACCTTGAGGGGTGTAGTTTCTAGAATGGGGTCATTTTTGGGAGGTTTCTATTATCTAAGCCTCACAATATGACTTCAAACCTGAACTGGTCCATAAAAAGTGGGATTTTGAAGATTTCTCAAAAATTTCAAAATTTGCTTCTAAACTTCTAAGCCTTGTAACATCCCCAAAAAATAAAATATCATTCCCAAAATGCTACAAACATGAAGTAGACATATGGGGAATGTAAAGTCATCACAATTTTTGGGGGTATTACTATGTATTACAGAAGTAGAGAAACTGAAACTTTGAAATTTGCTAATTTTTCAAAAATTTTTGTAAAAAATTTATTTTTTTATGCAAAAAAATTAACTTTTTTGACCCAATTTTAGCAGTGTCATGAAGTACAATATGTGACGAAAAAACAATCTCAGAACGGCCTGGGTAAGTCGAAGCGTTTTAAAGTTATGAGCACTTAAAGTGACACTGGTCAGATTTGCAAAAAATGGCCTGGTCCTTAAGGTGAAAATGAGCCTGGTCCTTAAGGGGTTAATAGAAATTAAAGGTGAAAAATGAGGAAACCTGACAGGTTGATGAGGAAACCAACGGGAGCTGGATCAATTAAATAATCTCAATTGTGTAAGCTGACTGTTGACATAATGTTTTTCTCACAGTGTATAGGTCATCATTTACATAAATCTGAAATACCCATGAGATGACGAAGCTTTGATGTGTGTCATCTCAAAGGTGCTCCGACCTCCAATCATTCAGTGAAACAAAGCATCTATTGTGACCTCTTTTAAACATTTATTGTGTGCTGATGATGAGCTTCCAATTATTGCTTTCAAACTGATATCATGTATAATGCATACATGCATATTCTGCTCCAAGAGAACGTTATTATTTCATATTTTGAAGTATTAATACAAGGCTTTTTTAAATGTAAAAACTTTAACACACAATCAAGTAGTAGGCAAGTCTTTCAACAAGACATATTTGTTGCAAACCATTATAGAAGTTGAGTGAGGACGGATGGGACAAAGTTGCAGGGAGAAAGACATGAGAGGTGTTGGTAAGTAGGGCCCGGGTAGCTAAGGGTTAAAGGGATTCTGTCATCAGATTTTACCCCTATAACCTAAAGATATCCTCATGTCCGGAATAAGAAGAAGAATCCTAAGCTTGCCTTATTAAACCTCACTGAGGCTCTATTTGTCCAAAAAACAGGTTTTTATAACCTGCCAATCACTTACTTAAGGTGCCCAAGGGGAGGTCCGTTAATACAGAGTGCCCGTCCGCACCTCTCGCCGTCCGGTGCCCAGCGCCGCCTTCCGTCTTCATCGCCTGCCCTTCTACAGATCAGCACAGCCTCTGCAATCCTCCACGTCCCTCTGCCAGATCCCGCGCCTGCGCACCAAGCTCAGGCAATCTGCAGGTCATATTAGGGTTGAGCGAAGTGCGCATCACGCCGGCGCATGCGCACTTCGCTCAATGAAGCTGCTGCCAGGAGTCCGCACGGGCGCATCAGGCCGAGCCTAGTGCGCAGGCGCGGGATCTGGCAAAGGGACGGGAGGATTGCAGAGGCGGTGCTGAGCTGTAGAAGGCGGCGCTGAAGACAGGGAAGGTAGCGATGAAGGCGGAAGGCGGCGCTGGGCACCGGACGGCGAGGGGTGCGGACGGGCACCCTGTATTAAAGGACCTCCCCTTGGGCACTTTAAGTAAGTGATTGGCAGGTTATAAAAACCTGTTTTTTGGACAAATAGAGCCTCAGTGAGGTTTAATAAGGCCAGCTTAGGATTCTTCTTCTTAGTCCGGACATGAGGATATCTTTAGGTTATAGGGGTAAAATCTGATGACAGAATCCCTTTAAGGCTAGTAGTGCAGGGGATGAGAGGGAGTGGTCAGTGGGGGTTGGACGGAGGAGTGAAACAGGAGAGTGTGCTGGGAGCGGGTGCTATTTTGATGGAGTAGAGCAAGGAAGCAAACTGACCGGTCAGAGCAGGAGCAGCGTTTTAACTGCACTCACCGGAGCGATTTCGCAGAACTTGGATGTCTTGTTGCGGCAGCTGAGGGAGGCAGAGGAGTCCAGGGAGCCTGGTTGGTTGGGAGCGCAGGTAGCTGGACTGATACAGGGTGGTGGGGGCGGGTGCAGCTAGCCCGCAGCCCAGCATGAGACGGGTCAGGAGCCCGCAGCCCAGGGTTCAGCGTCGGGTCAGGAGCCCCTCAGGGGACCCTCCACGCCGGGAGGTTTTCAGGACTGCGGTTTCTAGTGCCTCCCGGCGTGGGAGGATTTCATTGTGTCGGCGGGACCCAGTCCCCCGTCCACATCGGCTAGCAGCAGGGATTCTGGAGCAGGTACAGCGGTAACCCCCAGTTCTGGAGGTGGGGGGAGGCCCGCTTGGAGAGGGAGAGGCAGCTGTGGTGGGCACGGGACTGCGCAGGGTGGAGCCAGGAGCCTGCACAGGCCTTTTCAGTTTGACGGACAGCTTGCGGTTGATCCCGGCCACGTAGAGGAGGAAGATTAAATGGAGAGGAGCGCATCCAGCATGTCCGAAGCTGGGATGCAGAGTAGCGGCGTTGGAATGGCAGCGGGGAGGATCACTTCGTTGATTCCTGTCAGGAATCCGGACCATCGGCTGGCGGGTCCACAGCGCCCGAGCAGCCAGGTGAGGCAGGATTGGGGTTGCTTTTAGCATTGGTTCAGGGTTTGGGGGCGGGTGGTTCTGGCAAGCTTCAACATAATTTAATTGGGGGGTTGGGACAGTTGTTCTGTGGTTAGGCAGGTGTGGGGGTGGCGTTGGTGGGAAGGTGAGTGGTTCTGGTGTCGGTTCAGGTGGGTTAGTGTCTGTGCAGAAGCAGGCGGGTGGCGAGGAGGATAGGCCCAGGGTGGCAGGATACTCCCAGGGTGGCTGATGCTGTGAAAGGGGAGGTGTTTGTGTGTTTCAAGGGCCCCCTCGGGGCGCATTTGAAGCAGGAGGTACGTGAGAGGATTTGGCAGGGGGAGTATGTGGAATTTTTTTCTCTTCTCCCCTTGGAGCGTTTTAACCTGGATTCGATTAAGGGGGATGGGGGTAAGAAGGAGAACCTGATTCTGCGCACGTTTGGGAATTGGCTGCAGGCGTTTACGATTTTAGCGAGCGTGATTGGGGAAAAGTCACCGGACTGCTGTTCGGCTCTTTTCTGTTATTTGAATGCTATAGGCGAGGCATATAGGGTGTATGGGGGTTTGGGGTGGCTTAGGTATGACGAACAATTTAGTCAACGGAAGGCGGTCCACCCAACCATGCGGTGGGATCACAAGGACATCGGGTTGTGGATGAGGGTGACTGCGCCGGGAAGGCCGGGTCAGTCCTTTCGGGGGGAGTCAGGGGGAGCAGGGCAGTCCGGTTTTGCATCAGCGTCAGCTGCAAGTTTGGGCAGAAGTGTAAGTTCATGCATGAGTGTTCATCACGTGGGGGAGGTCATGGGGCTAGCCGATGCTTTAGGGGCGGCAGGCAAAGGGGGGACAATGTTGTTAAAGGGGTGGAGCCCAGTCCAGGTGGGAAAGATGTTAGGGTATCTAAATAGATATCCGAAACAGAAAGCCGCTGTGTTTTTGTCACGGAAGGTGTACAGGAAACAAGACAATGCAAAATGAATATATGACTCACTGGATCCAAAACTAAGGAACAAAAGGGAGACCCCTGCATCAGACCTGGCTCTATCCCTGTCTGCTCAGCCTATGCGAAAATCCCAATGGTGGATGATCGCATATCCACGTACCTCGACTATATACCACCCGAACACCCTACAATAGTGAGGGGACACGACCACCGGCTTCCTACACTAGACACGGAGGAGTCAGGGTCCCCTGGGATCCAGCAAACAGAAAATCACAAATAAATGTACAGCACTTACTTGTAGAAGGCAGGAAAATAGGATCAGCATGCACACACACTCCAGGAAGTTGTATAAGCCGCACACTAATGCATTATGGGGAGGAATTTAAAGGGATGCAATCAGTCCAACTACATGACAGCTGAGAGAGGCTAACGAGATGAGGAACTGAAATTCAAAACAAAGAAAACTCAAGGAGGAGGTTCTGAAAGGCTTCTGTCAGAGCTTCTCAGCTGTCTTGTTGTGACAGTACCCCTCCCTCTACGAGTGGACTCCGGACACTCAGAGCCCACCTTTTCAGGATGGGACCTATGGAAAGCCCTGATGAGACGAGTGGCCTTAATGTCCATCACTGGGACCCACATCCTCTCCTCAGGACCATAACCCTCCCAATGAACGAGGTACTGGAGAGAACCGCGGGCAAGACGAGAATTCACAATCCTAGAGACCTGAAATTCAAGATTCCCATCAACCATAATTGGAGGAGGAGGCAAAGGCGAGGGTACAATGGGTTGAACATAAGATTTCAATAAGGACTTATGAAAAACATTATGGATCTTCCAAGTCTGAGGAAGATCAAGACGGTAGGCAACAGGATTGATGACAGACAGGATTTTGTAAGGCCCAATAAACCTAGGACCCAACTTCCAGGAGGGAACCTTCAATTTGATATTCTTGGTAGACAACCACACCAGATCACCAACATTTAGGTCCGGACCAGGCACACGTCTCTTATCTGCCACACGCTTATATCTCTCACTCATGCTCTTTAGATTATCCTGAATCTTTTGCAAAATAGATGACAAAGACGAGGAGAATCTGTCCTCATCAGGTAAACCAGAAGACCCCTCTCCCGAGAAAGTCCCAAACTGCGGATGAAACCCATATGCACAAAAAAAGGGTGACTTATCAGAGGACTCCTGACGACGGTTATTTAAAGCAAGGGATAAAAAAGAACACCAATCCTCCTGATTCTCCGCCACAAAACAGCGCAGATATGTCTCCAGATTCTGATTGACGCGCTCTGTCTGGCTATTCGACTGCGGGTGGAAAGCAGAAGAGAATGACAACCGAACCCCCAAGCGAGAACAGAAAGCCTTCCAGAATCTGGAAACAAATTTCGTGCCCCTATCAGAGACTATGTCTGAAGGAATACCATGCAATTTGACAATGTGATCAATAAATGCCTGCGCCAGTGTCTTAGCATTGGGCAAACCAGGAAAAGGGATGAAATGCACCATTTTGCTAAAACGGTCCACCACCACCAGAATCACAGTCTTCCCCGAGGAACGAGGCAGGTCCGTTATGAAGTCCATGAACAGATGTGTCCAAGGACGGGAAGGAATGGGTAAGGGAAGGAGAGGACCTGATGGCCGTGAATGAGGGACTTTGGCACGAGCGCAAGTCTCGCAGGCTGCCACAAAACCCTCAACCGACTTACGAAGCGCAGGCCACCAGAATCTCCGAGCGATGAGATCCACTGTGGATCTTGCCCCCGGGTGCCCAGCAAGGACCGTATCGTGGTGTTCCTTAAAAATCTTGTGTCTTAAAGCGAGACGCACAAACAACCTCCCAGGAGGACAAAGATCAGGAGCCTCTGACTGGGCTGCCTGCACCTCTGCCTCCAATTCAGGAAAAAGAGCAGAGACCACCACACCTTCAGCCAAAATGGGACCCGGGTGTTCAAAATTCCCACCTCCCGGAAAACAACGTGACAGAGCATCTGCCTTCACATTCTTAACCCCAGGGCAGAACGTGACAACAAAATTAAACCTTGAAAAGAACAAAGACCATCTGGCCTGTCTCGGGTTCAGACGCTTGGCTGACTCCAAGTAGGCCAGATTTTTATGGTCAGTAAACACGGTAATAGGGTGTCTGGCTCCCTCTAGCCAATGGCGCCATTCCTCAAAAGCCAACTTGATGGCCAACAATTCCCTTTCTCCCACATCGTAATTTCTCTCTGCGGAGGAGAGTTTCTTCGAGAAAAAGGCACACGGTCGCCATTTGGCAGAAGAGGAACCCTGAGACAAGACCGCACCCACACCCACCTCAGAAGCATCAACCTCAACTATGAAGGGTAGAGAAATATCAGGTTGTACCAAGATGGGAGCGGAAGCAAAACTCTCCTTGATATTAGAAAAGGCCTTACGCGCCTCTACCGACCAGGAAGAAAAATCTACCCCCTTTCTGGTCATATCAGTGAGTGGTTTAACAATAGAGGAATAATTCAAAATAAACTTCCTGTAATAATTGGCAAAGCCCAAAAAACGCATCAGCGCCTTCTGATTCTCAGGAAGCTCCCACTCAAGCACAGCGCGGACCTTCTTCGGGTCCATGCGAAAACCAGAAGAGGAGAGAAGAAACCCCAGAAATTGAATTTCTAGAACCGCAAAAACAAATTTTTCCAGTTTCTCGTATAATTTATTCTCCCGCAGGATGAGCAAGACGTAAGTGTTCCTTATGAGTTTTGAAATCAGGAGAAAAAAATCAAAATGTCATCCAAATACACTAATACAAATTTTCCCATTAAATGATAAAAAATGCTGTTCACGAAATGCTGAAAAACGGCTGGGGCATTCATCAAACCAAAAGGCATAACCAAATTCTCAAAATGGCCCTCAGGGGTATTGAAGGCCGTCTTCCATTCGTCTCCTTCTCTGACCCTGACCAGGTTGTATGCCCCTCTTTGATCTAACTTGGAAAAGACTTTAGCCCCAACAATCTGGTTAAACAGGTCCGGGATCAGAGGAAGCGGATAAGGGTCACGAATAGTGATACTGTTCAGCTCCCTGAAATCCAGACAAGGTCTTAAAGAACCATCTTTTTTCTTAACAAAGAAAAAACCAGCGGCAACAGGTGACTTCGAGGGTCGTATGTGTCCTTTTCTCAGACTCTCAGAGATATAAGCACGCATAGCGACCCTTTCAGGTTGGGAGAGGTTGTATAAACGATATTTAGGTAGCTTGGCGCCTGGGATGAGATTAATAGGGCAATCGTACTCCCTGTGCAGGGGCAAATCCTGAACTCCACTCTCAGAGAAGACATCCGAAAATTCAGAGAGAAAAGATGGTACAGTCTTAGTAGAAACCTCAGAAACAGATGTCGTGAGGCAATTCTCTCTGCAAAAGTCACTCCAACCATTTATTTGCCTCGCTTGCCAATCAATGGCGGGGTTATGTTTAGTGAGCCAGGGTAGCCCCAACACAAGAGGAGTAGGTAATCCGCTAAGGACGAAACATGACACATCCTCAACATGAGCATCACTCACAATTAAACGAATATTGTGAACTATTCCCTTTAATGATTTCTGAGAAAGTGGAGCGGAATCAATAGCAAAAACAGGAATAGCCACAAATCAGCCCAGACACACCTTAGATCTTTGCACCTTAGCGATGTTTGGAGGTCGGCGCATGGTGACAGGCATGATTACATGTTTTATTCCAACCCCCACAAATCATACCAGAGGTTGGACTACCTCTTTGTGCAGGACAAGTATTTGCCAGCAGTAAAATCCTCCACAATCCATAATATCACGGTCTCTGACCATGCGCCGGTCTCCACTGTCATTTGTTTCCCGGAGTTGTGTGGTAGGGAATGGACTTGGAGGCTTAACCATCCCCTTATAGATTCACAAACCCAAGTCGATGCTATATCGCAAAAATTACAGACGTACTTTACTACAAATGCAACGCCCAATATGTCCCACACAATATTGTGGGAAGCGCATAAGGCGGTAATTAGGGGTGAATTTATTGCGTTGGGATCACATGTTAAAAAAATGAGAATGAGAAAAATGTCTGACCTATTATCTAGTATTGCTAGGCTGGAAGCATCACATAAACGCTTGTGTGCTCTTAAAGATTTTGAAGAATTAATAGTCAGGAGACAAGAACTACAGGAACTGTTAAATACTAAAGCGTCTAAGGCCTACTTGAAAGTAAAGCATAAACATTATGTCCACGGAAATAGGGGAGGTAAGATAATGTCCGCGCTTATTAAGAAACGGGATGACCAAGTTTTTATTAAACGCATGAAGTCACAGGAAGGGCCTATTACAACAGATACTCAAAGAATATCAAAAATCTTTAGGGATTATTATCATGAACTATATAATCTTAGACGGGAGGAACAGGAAGGAGCAAAGATAGCACGTAGAGAGGAAATAGAAAATTTCTTAAAGACATTGAATTTACCGGTCATTAATGACTCCTCTAAAGTATCACTGACAACACCTGTTACTCTGGCTGAGGTGAAAAAGGTACTAAATACGACTCCATCGGGCAAGAGCCCGGGTCCTGATGGGCTTACCGTGGCTTATTATAAAAAGTTTTTTTCTGTCCTAGGCCCACAACTGGTAAATTTCTTTAATGCTTTGCTAAATGGGGCTAAATGGGACCCCCCTAACCAAACAGGCTTTGGAGGCGCACATAGTTGTACTACCAAAACCAGGTAAAGACATTGAAGTCCCAGCTAGTTTTAGACCGATCTCTCTGCTAAACGCAGACGTGAAATTATGGGCAAAAATTCTGGCCACTAGGCTCTCCCCTTTACTTCCAGGGATTATATCCCATGAACAATCGGGCTTTGTGGGGGGCAGGGAGTGCAGAGACAGCACCTTTAGAGTTCTACAGGCCCAGCAACTTGCTTTGAAACAGGGGAAAAAACTCATTTTTCTCAGCACTGATGCCGAAAAGGCGTTCGATAGAGTGGATTGGGATTACATGAAAGCCTCATTGCTGAAATTTGGCCTACCCCCTCAATTTGTAGGGGCGGTGCTGTCTTTGTACTCTAACCCCTCCGCAAAAGTGCAGGTGAATGGTATTTTGTCACCTCCCTTTATGATAACAAACGGGACACGTCAAGGTTGTCCGCTCTCGCCCACGCTATTTATTATGTGCTTAGAGACATTCATACAGTCTCTGAGAAAGGATCCTATGATTAAAGGCCTTAGAGTAGGTAGGGATGAGCACACTGTTGCTGCGTTCGCAGATGATATGCTTATATTTCTAACAGAACCTGAAGAGGCATTACCGGCTCTCTTAAGACAATTGGATAACTATGGCTCCCTGTCTAATTTTAAAATTAATCTTTCCAAATGCACGGCGTTGGGTATAAACATCTCCCAATCATCCGTTGAAAAGGTTGAGAAAGAATTCCCGTTTAAATGGAACAATTCACACATTAAATATCTGGGCATTAACGTAACAAAGGACCCTAGCCAATTGTTTCACCAAAATTACTCACCACTATTTGCCAGTATTAAACAACAATTAGCTGAAATAATGATCCCCTTCCTGTCGTGGTTAGGGAGGAAAAACTTATTAAAGACATACATCCTGCCTAAGTTGTTGTACACTCTACAGGCCTTGCCTATACCCCTACCCCAGTCATTTTTGGCAAAGATACGTAGCCTTTTTTCTTCTTTTGTGTGGGTTGGCTGCAGACCCAAGTTGGCGTATAAGGTTCTCACTAAACCTATATTTAAAGGAGGTTTCGGACTTCCGGATGTGGCTACATATTACAGAGCTGTTCAACTCAGATTACACTCTGAAATTAGCAACCCTATGAACACCAAACTGGGCTGCAGATTAGCCAGGAGCCTATTGGGACACGAGGGAATAGCAACCTTATGGGACCCTAAACTAGCAATAAATAACAACATGGGTA
Source organism: Bufo gargarizans (assembly GCF_014858855.1). Lineage (NCBI taxonomy): Eukaryota > Metazoa > Chordata > Amphibia > Anura > Bufonidae > Bufo > Bufo gargarizans. The sequence goes on along the minus strand of NC_058080.1, from coordinate 61,713,054 downwards.
AAAAAAGGTCTAGATCTCCTGAGAGGAGTCATGAACACATGGTCTAAAGTATCAACACTCTTGCGCTCTTCCCCTTGCCTTTCTCCGTTCACTCCCACTGGCTATATCCCATACCTGGTAGTTCAGGGTTTCCAAGATGATTTGGGTCTATGGAGGGCATTAGGCTCTGTGGCAATAGGAGATGTTTTGAAAAATAGGATAGTACCTTCCATTCAAAGCATGAAATCTGATTTCCCTCACATTCCATGGTCAACCATACACTATTCACAGTTTTCGAGAGTTTGCACTCAATACCTAGCTTGCACCCCTAATAAGCTTGATCCTACTTGGTACGACTTGCTGTTATTACGCCAAATGGGCAAAAAAGGATGCGTTTCCAGGATATATAACAAATTACTAGACGATGTAGGCCCTAACAGACCCTGGTTTATATCCCACTGGGAAAAGGATCTGAATATCACCTTCGATGATGGCATAGTAGATAAGATTTTATGTCACTCTCATGGATACTCCAGATGTATTAGAGTCCAAGAGAACGCTTATAAATTGGTTACCAGGTGGTACAATACACCTGCAAAACTTCACGCCATGGACCCCTCACATTCAGATCGGTGCTGGAGATGTAGGGGAAATATGGGCACTCTAATTCATATCTGGTGGACCTGCCCCTTGATATCCCCATTCTGGGATACGATTTCTAAATGTGTCCTAGACATGATTCCCTCCTCGTCATCTTTGACCCCATCAGTGGTACAACAAAACTTGTCCAGTGAAAAATATATACTTACCAAGCATTCCCTGTTGTCTTCTCTAATAGCTGCGGCAAAACTGCTGATTCCAATGTATTGGCTTACCAATAAAACACCGGGGATAACAGATTGGATAAATAAAGTTCAGGAGATTCGCCCAGTTGGGAATCATTGTCACATGACAAACATTTGCGTGTGTGGGATCCATGGCTGAAGTGGCGTGCTAACTGTTCAAATGCCCCAGCATCTCAGTTAACATCTACTCCTACCAGTGTTAATTAACAGTGATTACAAGGGGCCAACGCCACAGGTAGACATATGCTATGTTTTTGGGGTGAGAGGATACATGGAGGTGGTGTTAATATTCGTAATGACGCTATTCAGCCAATAATTAGGGGGGAAAAAAAGGGGATATGTTTATCCTTGTATGTACTCGCCCGCTTCTTTTTGTTAGGATGTGGATTGGATCATATAGATGTATTCTTTTTCTTGTGAATGTAACTTACATGCCATTGAAACTATTAAGCGTTATCAAGAACATATTATTTTGATATCAAATGTGAATCTTGAAAAATCTGTATCAGACCAAGGATGTACCATTTTGTTATGTTATCATTTATTATAGTCAGACATGCACTTTATTAATGTCTTAATACAAGATGAAAATAATAAATAAAGATTTGTTAAAAAAAAAAACAGGAATATCCTTTCCCAAAGTGCGCACCTGGAAACCATGAGTTATCGCAAAATGATTATCAATGAGATTGACAACTGCTCCACTATCTACAAAAATCTCACAAAAAATGTTCTTGCTCTCTAGCGCCACCCTGGCAGGCAGGACAAAACGGGAATTACAAGCAAACAGAAAACCTTAAATTTCCGCCTCAACCCTGCCAATAGTAACAGATGGAACATTTTTAAAAGATTTTTTCCTTTTTGTTTCTTTATTACTCCCAGAAAACTGCCTGAATCTCCTAGAGGGACAAACATTTGCCAAATGATTTATACCTCCACAACAAAAACAAACCTTCCCATGCGGCTGAATCTTCTATTGTCAGAGGCAATCAACCCCAGCTGCATGGGCTCCTGCTCAGAAGGGGCTGACAGCGACTGAGACCCCTGCACATAGAATGAGACCGCTGCACTGTCCTGGGACTGAGTATGACAGGAAGGAGAGATCTCTCCTCTCTCTCTAAGACGCCTGTCAATACGAACGGCTTGAGACATAGCACAGTCCAAGGAGATAGGCCTCTCATGAAAGGCAAATGCATCTTTCAATCCCTCTGAAAGACCATGGCAAAATTGACTTCGGAGTGCAGCATCATTCCAACCAGTATCAGCTGCCCATCTCCGAAATTCTGAGCAGTATATCTCTGCGGATTGTTTACCCTGGCATAACAGACGTAGTCTAGAATCAGCCAAAGCAACACGATCCGGATCATCATATATCTGACCCAGGGCTAAAAAGAAATCATCCACTGAACGGAGGGGCCGTGCCCCCACTGGCAGCGAAAAGGCCCACGACTGAGCGTTACCCCTGAGCAGCGATATAATGATCCCCACCCTCCGTTCCTCATCACCAGAGGAATGGGGAAGAAGGCGAAAATGCAGTTTGCAAGCCTCTCTGAAGCGCACAAAATTCTCACTACCCCCGGAGAACGTATCCAGGAGCGAGATCTTAGGCTCAGAACAAACTCCATGAACGCAAGCTGAACCGGTCACTAGAAACTGAGAAAGAGTCTTACGGAGATCAGCTACCTCCAATGAAAGACCCTGGAAACGTTCAGTCAAAAGTGAAACCGGATCCATGCTTGAGACGGTTTTGGTGGCTTATAATGTCACGGAAGGTGTACAGGAAACAAGACAATGCAAAATGAATATATGACTCACTGGATCCAAAACTAAGGAACAAAAGGGAGACCCCTGCATCAGACCTGGCTCTCTCCCTGTCTGCTCAGCCTATGCGAAAATCCCAATGGTGGATGATCGCATATCCACGTACCTCGACTATATACCACCTGAACACCCTACAATAGTGAGGGGACACGACCACCGGCTCCCTACACTAGACACGGAGGGAGTCAGGGTCACCTGGGATCCAGCAAACAGAAAATCACAAATAAATGTACAGCACTTATCTTGTAAAAGGCAGGAAAATAGGATCAGCATGCACACACACTCCAGGAAGTTGTATAAGCCGCACACTAATGCATTATGGGGAGGAATTTAAAGGGATGCAATAAGTCCAACTACATGACAGCTGAGAGAGGCTAACGAGATGAGGAACTGAAATTCAAAACAAAGGAGGAGGTTCTGAAAGGCTTCTGTCAGAGCTTCTCAGCTGTCTGGTTGTGACAATTTTTGGAAATGGGTTTTTCGGAAGGGTTTCGTATTCCGTCTAACCCTTTGCCAGTGGGAGAGGTAAGGAAAAATTTGCGTTCGGCGTTGGAGTACCCGGAGGTAGTGTCAGATAAGTTGGCGAAGGAGGTGACGTTGGGGAGGATGGATGGGCCTTTTTCAGAGCAGCAGTTGGCAAATTTACGGGTTTCTCCATTGGGGGTGGTTCCCAAGAAGGAGGTGAATAAATTTTGTCTCATTCACCATTTATCGTTTTCAAAGGGTGCGTCGGTTAATGAGGGTATAGATCCTGAGCTTTGTTCAGTGGTTTATACCTCCTTTGATGCGGTTGTGGAGTGGATGCAAAAATTGGGTCCTGGAACTCAGTTGGCAAAGACTTACATTGAGGTAGTGTTTCGACTTTTACCTGTGCATTCGGAGAGTTTGCATTTGTTGGGTTGTTTTTGGGATGGCGGGTATTTTGTTGACAGGTGTTTTGCGATGGGGTGCTCTGTGTCGTGCTCATATTTTGAAACATTCAGTTCGTTCTTGGAATGGGTGGTGGAGGACGTGTCTGGTTGTTCCTCCATTATTCATTACTTTGATGATTTTCTTAGTTTGGGTCCGGCGGATTCGCTTGTTTGTGCTTTGTTGTTGTCTACGTTACAGTCGGTTTTTACGTTGTTTGGGGTGCCTTTAGCGGAGGGTAATACGGTGGGCCTGACGACGAGTTGAGTTTTTTAGGTATAGTTATAAATACAGTTAAGATGGAGACAAGGTGCAGGATCTGAGGGCAGTGATGGCGGTCGCGTTGCGGGCAAAGAAAATAAGGTTGAGAGACTTGCTGTTGGGGAAATTTAATTTTGCTTGTCACATTATCCCTATGGGCCGTATTTTTTGTAGGCATTTGTTGTTGGCTACGGGAGGGGTTGTTTTCCTGCATCATTTTATCAGGCTGGGTCAGGAATTGAAGGAGGATTTGGCGGTGTGGGACGGGTTTTTAAGGCAATTTAATGGTAGGGCGTTGGTGATGGAGAGTACTGTCGATAGTTTTGTTTTTGAATTATTTACGGACGCAGCGGGGGGAACTGGTTTTGGGGCGTATTGTCAAGGACAGTGGTGCGCGGGAGGTGGCCTGAGTTTTGGTTTGTGATGGGTTGGGTGCGGAATGTGGCACTGTTGGAACTGTTTCCGATAGTGGTCGCAACGATGCTTTGGGAAACTGAGTTCAGAAATTTAAAAAAGTTTGTTTTCATTGTGACAATCTGGGGGTGGTGCAGGCTATTAATGGTTTGACGGCATCTTCGCCTCCAGTAGTTCGATTATTGCAGCATTTGGTTTTACGTTGTTTGTCGCCTAAAGCTTGGATTGTGGCTGTCCATGTGTCGGGGATTTTCAATGGCATTGCTGATGCTCTTTCTCATTTACAGTGGGAGCGTTTTCGTCAGCTGGCCCCAGAATCGAATGCAGAAGGATTGGTGTGTCCGGAGTCCCTGTGAGAGCTCTTGCAGGTACGGTAGTGGGACTTTTGAGGAATTGTTTGAGCGAGGGAACTTGGCGGGCTTATGATCGGGCGTGGCGGAACAGTGGTGTGGGGAGTTGGAAGTGAGTGTGGATTCTGGAGAGGTATCTTTGCTGTTATTTATTGGGAGTGTCGAGGAAAAGGGTTGGTCGGTATCTCAGATAAATAGTTGTATGGTGGGTTTGGCATTTGCTTTTAAGCTACAGGGTTTTCAGGATGTTACTAAAGCGTTTTTGGTCAGGCAAGTTTTGAAGGGGGGTAGGCGGACAGTGGATTCTAGGTCGGCCAGCGTTACTGTTACGCTTAGGTGCTCATATGGGTTTGGTATGTAGGTCACCTAGCGAGGGGCGGTTGTTTAGATTGGCATTTTCCCTGGCTTTTTTTCGGAGCATTTCATTTGGGGGAATTAGTTTGTAAGAGCGTGCGGTGTGAGGGTGGTTTGTTTGGAGAAGATGTGGATCTGTATGGGGACAGGGTGGTGGTTCATATTCGTTTTTCCAAAATGGACAGGGAGGGTAGGGGTTGTTTTGTCACATTGCTTGACGTTCCTGGGTGTGTCGTATGTCCGGTTAAGTGCATGAGGGAGTATAGGTTGGGCTCGAGTTTTGTGGGAGGCTCCCTTCTTAGACATGAGGATGGGTCATTTTTGTCTTGATTCCAATTTGTAGCAGTGTTCAAGAAGTGCTTGAGAGCTTTGGGAATGGACTCTGGAGATTTTACGGGTCATTCCTTTCGTATTGGTGCGGCCACTGAGGCGGCTCGATTAGGCATGAGTGATGAGGTGATAAAAAGGATTGGTAGGTGGTAATCAGCCCGTTTTAGGTGTTATGTGAGGGTTTTGTAATTAATATGGGTGTTTGTTTGTTTGTAGTTTAGGGACCGCGGCGGCGCTTGTTTGGATTTTAGGCCACTCCTTTGTGTTTTGGGGCGCTGAGAGCTGATGTGCGACCGAACGGGCGGCAATTGGGGTTGGAGCGGGAAGTGGCAGTAATTAGGTGGCTCGGGTGTAGAGGTATGTTGTGGGGTTCTGTGTTGCGGGAGGTGCATCGTTATGCGTGGTTGGATAGGGCCCCCGACGTCCTAGTGTTACATGTTGGGGGTAATGATTTGGGTCTTAGGCCCTGTAGAGAGCTGATCAGGTACATTAAATTCGATCTTTTGCATTTGTGGTCCCTTTTTCCCCGGCCCTGATAACTGTGTAGTCAGATATTGTCTTGGCGAGAGGATTAAGTTGAATAGGGCGATTGGGCGGTTCTGTGCAAGAAACGGTGCAGTGGCGGCGAGACATCCAGAATTGGAGGCTGGTAGCGGTGTTTTTTGGCGGATGGATGGGGTACACCTGAACGCAGTTGTTATAGATTTATGGTCACTGGGTTTACAGGGTGGTATTGAGAGGGCATTGAGGTTGTGGAGGAACGCGCAAGCTTGAAGACGGTAAAGTCAAGCTGCGCGTTGTTGGCGGTGGGAGGTCCTAGAAGCTGGTGGTACAGGATGGTACAAGTCAATGGGAGGGCCTCAATGGGAGCTGGACTCTCATAGGTTGAGCACCTGGTTGATTCTGAGAGGCGTCCATCAGTTGGTGTCTCCGAGCTGGTGTTACACGGCTGGAGGCAAGATGGAATCGCCATGGTGGTTGTTTATGGAGGTTTAATTTTTGAGGCTTCTACGACCTCCCTCGTCAGGTTTATTGTTAATATTAGGCCTTGTTCACACTTCAGTGTTTGGTCAGTGATTTCCATCAGTGATTTGTGAGCCAAAACCAGAAGTGGAGCCTCCACAGACATGAGGTAGAAGAGAAAGATCTGCACCTGTTCTGTGTTTAGAGCAGCACCTGGTTTTGGCTCACAAATTGCTGATGGAAATCACTGACCAAACACTGAAGTGTGAACGAGGCCTTAATGTTATTTATGTTATATATTTTATTTATTAATAAAACGGCTGCTGTGGCCGATTTAATCCGAACAGTGGCTGTGTGTTTCTTTTGGGGGGAATAAGGGGAGCTGGGGTAATTTACAGTTGGGGTGGGGGGCCCTTAGAATAACCAATAACCTACTCATGTTCTTTTAAAGTCACCAAAATCAACCCTATTAAACCAGACATATTGGTAGTAAGGCTCATCATGCTGATTAAAACGATAGCTTTCTTTTGCATTTTTATTCATATGCAAATGATAAATTTGAGAACCAGGAGGCAGGACTGGATCTTTTGAAAACTACTTAGTAACACTCCCTGTGCTGTGCCCCCCCCCCCCCCCCCCCCATTCCCTTGATTGGCAGGGCTAGACATCAGCATGCAGAGAACAGATCTGTTTCCTAGCACATACATATCATATGCCTTATGTTCTATAGCTTCATCACATTGACTGTGGTATGGGGTTTGGCTGGTTGGGTGGGGACACAATAAGCATAATATTGCTGTTCTGACCTGCAATCTCATGCAGTTTATTTGACAGTAAACACAGAATATTAATTAGCTCTGGAAGACCCAGTTCTCCTACCCCAACACTCTCCTATTCTATAGGTGGGAGCTTTTCTTCTGCCATCTGTTTTCCTTCCTTTTCCACATTATCTAATATCGATGAGAATATGTCATCAGGAACATCCAGCTCCTCCTCTCTCTGCATGTTGCTGACTTTTCTAGAACATGGAGACTTTGAAGGTTGCTTTGGAAGAACTAAAGCCATCAGAATATGAGGATGATCATCATTAAGACCTGGCCCCTTTACGGGGTACAGACTGGTATTGGTTGGCATGCTGGCACTGGAATAATAAAGGCTTCCATCTTATTGGTATTTAATTACATTTACAGCTGATCTAGGAATAAGTAGATGTAGGGATAAATAAATAGAACTGATATAACATAAGTCTCCCTGCACTCTGCCTGCTCTCGCTCTCTCCAATATTCTTTTATTAATCATTTTCAGCAACACTGTCCCTAGCATATGAGCACTTGCCATGTCTCTCCCTATGCTCAGCTCATAGGACAATGGCGGAGACCATGGAAAAATCAGGGTTTTATAGGGCTATGACATCACAGGGGGATGGATATCTGAAGATTGGCTGGCTGGCTGGCTGGCTGGCTGTACAGCATTATGAGTAATCTCATGTTCCCGGGCTTCTTACTTTCATTTTAGAACATGTGCAGCTGCCATTTTAAGAAAAACTGGTTTGTTGAACACTACTTATAAGCATAGAGAAAACATGTACCTGTATGTGATAAAGCTATAGCTTGGTAATAAATGTATGGTTTTGAATGCAGAGATCCCAGGTTTGAATCCTGGGAAAGACTTCTATAAACCTTTTTTCTGTTATTTTTTTCTCTCTCTCCCTTAACCCATAATAAAAGGCTGTACTATAATAAATAATATATAATAATATAATAACAATAAAAGGCCTTCCTATATTGAGAATAAGTTTTTATTTGCTTAGAAGCCTGAAAACTATTACTGGTTTATTCAAAGGCACAATATATGATTATAAACCAGCATTATTTCTTAGCTTTTTAAGTCTAAAAATATTATTCTCAATATGATAAGGATATGGACTTTTATTATTGGTTGAATATAGAGTAAAAGCTGGAAGTCTCTCCCAGGATATCAACCTGGGATTTCTACATGCAAAACAATACACTTAGCACCAAGATATAGCATTACCACTGTAAGGGATCCCTCTCTCAGGGGGTAACGATCACAGACTTCTCTGACAACGGGGTTCAAGTCCAAAAGGTGCTTTATTTTGGCACTTTAGCACCATCACACACATAAACATTGAAAAAAAAACACCTGCCCGTCTTGGCTCTACCTAATACACGTGTTGTCTCTACCTTACCTATAGTGCGCAGTTCACACACGGAATTAGATCCGGCTTTCTAAGCCGTATACATTCCAGTAGCCTCCAGGCTGTGACCACACCAGCACCCTTGGGGGGCGAGATGGTCCAGATATCCTCCCGACTCTGACCGTGCGACCCTCTTTCCGTAGGCGTCGCTGGGCCTACCCAAACTTCAGGCTTTACAAAGCCTCGTGGCACTTTATGCCTCCTGGTTGAGGCCACACAGAGCCTCTCAGGCTTCCTCAGCCTTTCTCCCTCCATACACAGAGGGTTGTATTATCCCTCCTTGATTGCAGCAACAGGCCTCACCTGCGATCACCTCCAGCAAAAGACAATACATGTACTGGAAGGGTGTGGACTGGCAGATTCCACTACCAAACCTATCCTCCAGTCCACATTAAATCCAGCCCAGAAGAACATCTAGACAAAACTGTCTCAGCAAACTAGACTTTGATAAAACCACTGCAGCTTTCTGGATTTCAGTTATCTCACCCAGCCGAGGTATCTGGGTGGGATATACAGGCCTTCCAGCACATATACTGTACACATCACCACACCACATACAGATACCGTACATGTTTTTGCAATGCTTATAGGCTAACAGATATTATTGGTGTCTTTATAATCTTATATTGTGCTGGTGAATAAAGCAGTAATATGTAGATTAGCTTTCTGAGCAGATCTGAGTGTGGTAGGACTATAGTACATAGTGTATATGATATGTAGATGCTAAAACACAGCTCTGCCCTCCATATATCTAGCCCTGTCAATCAAGGTGAAGGGGGGAGTGTGCAGAGCAAAGGGTTTGCAAAAAAAAACTGTGCTCAAGGGATTCAGCCCCGCCTCCTGTTTCTTGAACTTATCATTTTGTATATCAATAAAAATGCAGATTTCTTGGCAGCTGTTTAGTATACAGATACTGAAGGACGAACATTGTGCGTTCGCGGCAGGCCCTATTGACTTTAATGGCAGGCGAACCTGAAAAACCTTCAGGTCATACACGTATTGGCAGCCACCAAATACTTACTAGAAATGCACAAATAGTCCCACTGTAACGGAGTGCCGAAGGCGTGGTCTCCCATCAGCCACAGACCTGCTGCTTAGCTTCGGGAGCAAGGATCTGTGTTTGACCTTGTTCCCAGGGCGGCTTTGCTAGCTGGGAGGCTTCCTGCTCCTAGGTCTGCCTTGAGCGCCGAGCTGATCACTCCCCACTATAAATACAGGCAGCCTGCTGGCCACAGGTTGCCTGTTAATTTAGGTTCCTGGCAGTTATTGGATACCTGTGTACTTACCTGATCCTGTTCCCTGGCAATCCTTTGCCTGCTCCTCTTGTACTGCGCATCCTTCCTGGTATATTGACCTCGGCTTTCACCTGACTATTCTTTGCGGACTCCTTTGGTACTTCTCGACTCTCCTGGTATTTATGACCCCGGCTTCTCCTGACCTTTCTTTGCTTATCCTTCTGTACTGCGTTGTCCTCTTGGTTTTGACCCGGTCCATTCACTATCCGTTATTTGTATTGTCTGTCCCTCCCGCTTGTATTCTAAGTTAGGGACTGCCGTCCAGTTGTCCCCTGTCGTCAGGACTCGTGAGGCAAGTAGGCAGGGACAGGGATGAGGGTGGAGCGCAGTGGTCACTATCCTCCCCCCTGTTTGTGTGTGTACGTGACCGTTACACCCACAACATGGACAGTGACATAACAGAGGAGGATCTTTGGCAAAAATTCCCACAAAAAATATGTATTTTAATCAGGGCCATTTTTATGCGTCTTAAAGGGAAACTCTCAAAAATGTGCCCTGCTGGAGCCTAGAAATTTTTTATTTTAGGCCACTGGAGTACAGGGCCCTAAAATTAGGCATTCACCTGATAGAAAAGAACTTGTGATGATGTGGCTGGAGGTACATTAAGCGGTCACTAGATAAAAATTTTACTGTAGGCCAGTGGAGTACAGGCCCAAAAAATTAGGCATTCACCTGACAGAAAAGAACTTATGATTATGTGGCTGGAGGTACATTAGGAGGTCACTGGATGGTCCACCAGCACGACCCCCTTCTTGCCGACGTCTTGCCCAAACAGTCTATCCCTTGGACGCCCTATCCCTTGGACGTCCATCTCTCTGTTATTGGCAACCGTCATGACGTCATGACGTCATGATGAAGGACCCTGATTTACTTGCGGTCTGAAACGCGTTACTGTAACCTGTGATGTCTTGTATTGGATTTTAAACGCACAATAAAGATTCCACCTTTTGCATCTTGGAAGCTGGATTTTTCTTGGTCTTGAATATTCACAGCCGGTGGAGTTTGGGTGAGAGCTGCTTTACCTTCCTTGTTTCATATTGGCATTGGAGTACTCTCTCGCTGTGGTCGGTTGAAGAAGTGGCTCCGCAGCTGCACTACTTTAGCACGCCCCCCTGTGCTCCCTCCAGAAGGGAGAACATTTTCTCTAGGGTGTCCCTCTCAGGGCCTTACCATCACTGTCCGCCTAACGTCACCCTCTAGAGTTCCCAACGCAACCTCTGCCTGAAGCTCAGGGGTCAGATTACACATTCTAACTGCGCTCCGCACCCTTTGAGTCCAGTCCTGCAACGTCATGTTTTTACCGTCATACTTTGACAGATGACGCAGCAGCGCTCCTACGGGGATATATCCTACTGCGGCGGGCATGGGGGCAAGCTGGCCTTGAGCTGGTGTACCCTGAGCTGGGTTCTGATCTGGTGCCAAGGGAAGGTCCCCAGCCACGTTCTCGTCCATAACGGTCGCTGTATCCTGCTGACTACGCCAAGTTATAAGCCATGTACCAGGGTGGGGTCCATAGAATACAGCAAAGTCACAGGCGAGGAAAGCGACACAGACACCGGCTTTTGCAAACAAAAACGTATTTATTGAAACACAGCAATATAACCTACAGCTCTAAAATACAGTTATCATAAAAATAAAGTTACATACACTCAGCCTGGAGCTGAGACCCCTGTGTTGCACAGCACGGCGCCCTCTAATGGTAGCCAGAACAATTTACCTACTGCGAGCAGGGTTAACACTGCCTCGCCATACCTGTTATTACCTTAAAGTACAGGAACCATTGTTTGGGGGGTAATATACAGGCTAGCCCACGGAGCAACACAGGAGCTTACAATCTTATTAGCCTATACAATGTTTTCCCTCCCCTTCCCAAAACTGGTAATGTGGCACGTGCCTAATATATTACTCCCGATAAACACGCTGGGATGACTGGAGATTAAGGTGAAGTCCTTTCTACTCTCTGGACCGAACCACAACTTTAACTTTTAAGTCCTTGTAATGAATGATCCACGATATGTAAAGCCTGCTACACACAAAGACCCTATCTATCTAGCTAGTTGCAGGTCTAAACTCAGTCTCTGATAATTCAGGCGCCACTCTTACAATCATAGGCGTGCACAGCCTATTGCATTAGGGTGTGCACCCTAAAGCACAAACCCACACACCGCGCCTGTATGTATGTATATACATATATATATAGCCTTTGTGCCATTAGCCCCCATTCTTAGCCATTATGCCTCATTAGCCCCCATTATGCCACTCATTAGCCCCCATTATGCCACTCATTAGCCCCATTATATCTCTCATTAGCCCTCATTATGCCCCCAGCAGCCTCATTTTTTATAAAATAAAAAAACACTTACCTCTCTGCTCCTGGAGGCCGCCGCCCGCCATTTTATTCCTCCTGATGTCGGCTCTGAACTGGCACACATAGCGTGATGTCACAAAGCACCTCACGCTGTGCGCAGCCCTGCACAGCCGACAGCTAAGGACCAGGAAGCGGTAAGTACAGAGCGTTCTCCGCTTCCTGGTCCTCCGGTACTAATGAGTGCTTCCAAAATAGAAATGCTTCATTAGCCAGAGGGGTTTAAGAGGCAGCTGCCGGAGGTGACAGAACCTCAATTTTGAGGCTTGATTAGGGTGTGCCAAGGCTGATGATTCCAAATCGAACAAACAGTCTTGCATTCAAACGTGCGGTACCACAGAACAGGTAATATAAGCCTCATCTCTCAGCAGTACTCCTGGCAAGCGTCCTCTCTCCTGGCTTACAGGGTGGGCCAAGCAACAGGCTAGGGAGGAGTTGTGTGAGAAGAAGACAGACCGGCCTGGGCACTTACAGCCAGAACGCCGCCCCTGGGCACTTACAGCCCTCATTTACATATGAATAAAACAGTGATTTTGCCTTTGTTGAACTTCAGAACAACATAACAAAGGTACCATTTGACTCATGTATAGTTATGCTACAGCGCTATGTAAGCGGTCTATAGAATAGAACAGTATTCATGCAATGAAAGCTGCTTCTTAATCTCACACCTTACTACATAACAAACTTTACTGATAATTCTGTTGAATCTCTAACACATCAAGTCTAAACTGGCCAGGCCACATCTCAAGATTCCAGATATCCAGAGCTCTATCACAGCTCCTCAGTGATCTCTACTGAGCTGGCCTATATCATAGACCCCAACTAGGTCCAGCTGCAGCCTCCCACAAGTATGAACTTGGCATCACTCAACACTTCCTGGGTCTCTTCACATCTAACTTCATCCAGGTTGGATGACGCCTATACCACTTCATTTATGACCTGTCCAAAGCACTGCAAGCCACCCTCTTCAACAGTCAGAATTCCTTTAGGTTCCTGAGCACTGTAGTTGGCTATCTACGATATTTCCATAGAAATGAATAAAGTGGCAGCATACATTTCCAACCAACTGCTCCGTCCATTTCATGGGGGCTTTACAGGGTATGAGGCCCGCGTCCGGTGGGGGTCCCAGCGGTAGGACCCTTATTTATCTGATAGTTACAACTTGTTATAACTAGAATATCCCTTTAACTAGCTCTGCTCCCCCTATCATGAGTGTTGCAGCAGTCAGACCACCATTGATCAGTAAGTGATAGCTTATCCTTGGCTATGACATCATGTAGGAAAATGATTGTACCCCAAAGCAATAAGCATTCCCAGGTTTTGTGCTGAACCAACTCCAATTCATTCTGGGGATATTTATGCATGTAAAAAGTTGTGTGTTTATTTAGCTTTATTTTCTACTTTAATTGAGGGATGTTTTGCGCTACACTGTCTCGTTTCACAATGCTTGATCGACAACATATGCAGTCCCTTCCCCGTGGAGTTGTAATTGTTTCTCAGATAGCATTTTCTACTGTGGCATAATAAGAAATAATTATTCCACCCAAGAATTCTGCCTTGTCGCTGAGCATAGTAAGTGTCTGGCTGCCGAAAGCTGGATTAATGCTTTGTATATCTCTGAAACACAGCCTTAATTCCCAACTGGTCAGATTGCCTGTATTCAAGTTCATTAGACTCCAGTTTAATTAAAATGCAGCTGTTTGGATTCTTATTACATTTCAAAGAGTGCAAACACATCGCAGATGAGACGACTCTACTCGTTCCCAGTGAATTATCTGATCAGCCACTGGGAATATTCCTGCTTGCTGAAAATTATCATACCTCTCATTTCTCCAAATGAGACACGTATTTTATAATTATATAACCTGCGGACAAGAAAGGTGCGGTTGTGGTCATGGACACTCAAAAATATATAGCTGAAGCACATCAGCAATTGGATGATCATTCGGTGTATCAACAACTGAATGGTGATCCAAAATGGGACATTGATAAAAAAAAGTTCAATGTATCCTGGGTGATGCCCTTCAGACACTAAATTGAAATATTTTTTGACCATCTTTCATTCAACTACCCCAATATTATATCTATTGCCTAAAATACATAAAGATCTAGCCAATCCACCAGGTAGGCCAATTATATCTGGCAGGGGATCTCTATTAAGTAATATTTCCATCTTTTTGTATAAAGTGTTATGTACTTATGCTATTTTAGCTAAGTCTTATATTTAGGATACTACTGATTTTTTTTTTTTTTACAAAACTTTCTGAGACAGATATTCCCTCTACCATCATATTAGCTTCCTTTGATGTGGTAAGCCTGTATACATCTATTAGACACTCTTTGGAATTGATGTTGTTAGAAGAGCACTGACACAGGCTGATTTGTCTACAGGTTGTCAGGATTTCATCCTGAACCTGTTACACATGGTATTGACATGTAATTATTTTCTGTTTGGGGATCAATTTTATATGCAGATGAAGGGGACCGCCACGTGCAAACATGGCGGTCTCCTTCATAGAAGAAACATTCATCTATGTGTCACACCACTTTGACCATGTGTTGAGGTGGTGGCGATATATTGATGATTTTTTTCTGATTTGTACGGGGACTGAACATCAACTTTTAGCTTTTTTTTTTTCTTTTCTGAATACCATTGATACTGACATTAAGTTTTCTTTGAATTACTCAGTGGACGAGATCAGTTTTTTGGATACTAAAATTAAACTACATGATGGACACCTGTCTACTGATGTCTATGTTAAACCAGCTGATAAAAACACATTGTTGAGGTACGAAAGTCCCCATCCAAGGGTTATGATTGAGTCTCTTCTACTGAGTCAATTCTTACAGGCTAAACGGATTGTCATCGATGAGCAGGAATTGGATACGGCACTTGACAATATGGCCACAGCATTTCGTAACAGAGGTTTTCCTAAGGCAGTATTAAAATCACATCTATCTACTGTTCTCACTAAACATCGTTCTGAATTGTTTGACCAGAGAACGGATAAAAAATCATTTAATAAGATCCCTCCAGTTACTACTTATACAGAAGCGAGCCATACTGTCCAGGCAGTTATTAATAAACATTTGCCAATCATAAGGAGTGGACATGACATTATTCAGGAGTTTAAACTCCCCCCCCCCCCTTCCTTATGTAATATGGGAGGCCAAGAAATCTCCACGATAGGCTTGTACATGCTGATATAGGCCCACCAAAAAAATCATGACAAAGTTTTTTATGCAGTCAAAAAATTGTTTGTTTCCCTTGTTTAAATTGCGTAAATTGTCGGTATATGCAAAAGGGTGGCACATTTGTGCACCCGATTACTTGTCAAAAACATGCCATTAAGTACTTTTTAACACGTGATTCTACTTTTGTGATCTATGTCCTCTGGTGTCCTTGCAATATGCTATATGTAGGTGAAACTTTGTTGGATTTTAAAACTTGCCTTAATCAACATAGTTATACAATATGAAAAAAAAACGGATGGATCTTCTAGTTTCAAAGCACTTTGTAGAATTTGGCCACAAGGAAGGTGATCTGAAATGTATGTTATTGGATCACATTCCAATTTCTCATAAAGGTCGTAATAGGAATTTGATTCTAAAAAGACAGGAAATGTATTAGATATTATTATTAAATACTCTTAGACCGAATGGGTTGAATGTGTATTTTAAACCATGGAAGTTTGTATAAAATCTTTTTGCTTTCTCTCTTGATGTATCCGATCTACCTTTTTATTTTGTTTAGATTTTTTAGTGCAAATATACTTTTTTGTATTTTTGATACTAAATATGTTTCTATTTTCCCTATAGATGATGAATTGGAAGTGTAACGTACAATTGAAACCAGCATGGACAACTCCCCTCCTTTTCTTTTGTCCGTTTTTCTATTCTTGTCCTTTTAAAAAAAAAAAAATTGATGTGTGTTGACATATGTGCTAGAACATACTTTGCTCCTTTTTTATGGAATATGCTATGTTCTCTTTTCATTATGTGGTCTATTTATGAACAATAAAGATATTTTTTACTTTGGGAGATCTGAATGTGACGCTTGGTCTACAGTATTTGGGATTAACTATGCTTTTTGTGCTGGTTGGACTATCATGCTCCATACATGTTCATACACTGATGTGTTTGGTGGCTGATCTTCTTTGGGATATACTTTCAGATTGTCCCATGCACTGTAACTGGTGTATGTGGATGATCTGTGAGTCCACGACACATTTTGATAATTATAAATATATATACATACTTCTACCGATTGGGTTTGTGGTTTTGCGCAGTTATTGTTTTGGTATCTGCTTTGAAGATACCTGACATATGTGTGGACCCCCCGACCTGGTTTTGGCTCGGTGGAAGTCGCGCTTAACCCGGTGGGAAGCCATACCTGTGGATCCAGCATCCTGTTATGATCTCCGCACATTATATATTTATTTCTGCATATTTCTTTGTAATTATATTAATTGACCAGTCTGGTGGCAAGATAAACATGATTCCTTAATATACTGTATTGTGCATACTAGTAATGATATAGACTTCCAGTACATTGTATCTCACACATCAACTACTATGTCTTATTATATTGTGTACATCAATTATTAGATCAGATTGTGGACAGCGGGCGGCTTAATGCGCTTCGATCACGTGTAGCGCTGTCAGATGCTTGCGTGCCAGGATGCGCTCCAGCGCTTCGATCACGTGAATGTACATCAGGTGCCGCTCTTACTATTGAAAGCTGAGCATGCGCAATGCACATTGTGAAATGCTGAATACTGATGGGGACTCCATGCTGGTTAGTACGCCTTCTAACTAAGTCTATGAGAAATTGTAATCATGCACCTGGGATTTCACATCTGTGTGGTGTTTTAATTTATTATTAATTATGGATTGATTATGTTTACTCAAAAAGGGCATATACGTATAAATATGAATTGCTTATATGAGAATCATGTATATTGGATTTCTATATGTGCACATTGGAATTATTATGGATTTCTAGATTTAGATCATGTATAGTGTTGAGCGCGAATATTCGAATTGCTAAATTTTTTCTCGAATATCGTAACTTAGAGATTTCGCGAATATTTAGAATATAGTTCTATATATTCGCGAAATCGAATATTCGTATTATTATTTTTTTTTTTAATTGTTATATTTTTTTCTTTCCCACTTCCCTAAAGTTGTTCTTACCTGTCCTTAGAATTCCTGGCTTCCTGGATGCTCCAGTAAGTGCCCATTGCCGCTTCTGCCGACTTCCGTGCTCATGGAGCGTCCCCATCACCATGGGAACGTCTCCATATACTAGAATGTACTGTCGGATTTGAGAATTACGTTGAAATCGCAATTTGATTAATCCAAGTTATAATAATCGAATTGCGATTTCAACTTAACACTGCTATATTCCATATTCTAGCCTAATATGGAATATTGCAGTGCTAAGCTGAAATCGAAATTCAATTAATTCAAGTTATAATAATCGAATTGCGATTTCAACTTTTTACGTATATTCTTAATATTGCTCTAACTTCGTCTTTTAGAATATTCGTAATATTCTAAAAGACGAAGTTAGAGCAATATTACGAAATTTCGTAAAATACACATATAGATTGTAATTTAGCTAATATAGTGCTATAATCCCTTTTTTTTTTTCTCAAATTTTTTTGCCTCTTCTGAATCGTTATATCGAATATTCGTAAATTTTAAACATCTGAAAAAACATGATCCCTCACTGCTTCTTGCTTGTGGGCCATTGGCCCACAAATAAGATTATACACTATGTTAGCTAAATCGATCGATTCTACATTTTTTCGAATATTCGCTATATTGCAAGAAGCAGGGTGGAATCGATCTTGTTATTCGAATTCCCGATTTCTACCCGAAAATCGGGAACGTTATGAATGATCGCGTAAGGAATCGATCTTATGAGTGACGTAATCGTGTCACGTGACATGTGCCCTGGTTTTGGTTTCGGTTTTGCATTGCTTCCAGTGTAGTTTGGCGTGCATTCTGTTTTAAAATCGGCGATCGAAAATGGGCAAAATTCGATTTCAAAAGGATGAAGAAGAAATTATTCTCACTGTAAGTAATATTGTATTACAGCACTGTATTTTATTTAATATTGCATGCATGTCAGAACAATATTTAGCATTAGCAACACTCGACCTACAGCTTAGGCTACTTTCACACTTGATCTGCTGGTATCTGCACAGACGGATCCGCTCCTATAATGCAAGTGATGGGATCCGTTCAGAACAGATCCGTCTGCATTATATTGTAGAAAAAAGTAAGTCTAATTGTTAGTCAAACGGATCCGTCCAGACTTTACATTGAAAGTCAATAGGGGACGGATCCGTTTGAAATTGAGCCATATTGTGTCAACGTCAAACGGATCCGTCCCCATTGACTTACATTGTAAGGCTACTTTCACACTTGCGTACGGGCTCCGCTTGTGAGTTCCGTTTTAAGGCTCTCACAAGCGGCCCCGAACGCATCCGTACTGCCCCAATGCATTCTGAGTGGATGCGGATCCGCTCAGAATGCCTCAGTCTGGCACCGTTTGACCTCCGTTCCGCTCAGCAGGCGGACACCTGACCACAGCTTGCAACGTTCGGGTGTCTGCCTGGCCGTGCGGAGTCAAACGGATCCGTCCAGATGGGGACGGATCCGTTTGAAGTTGACACAATATGGCTCAATTTGAAACGGATCCGTCCCCCATTGACTTTCAATGTAACGCACGGCCAGGCGGACACCCGAGCGCTGCAAGCTGCGTTCGGAGCGGATCCGTCTGGTGTCTGCACAGACGGATCCGCTCCTATAATGCAGACGATGGGATCCGTTCAGAACGGATCCGTCTGCATTATATTTCAGAAAAAGTGTGAAAGTTAGTCAGACGGATCCGTCCAGACTTTACATTGAAAGACAATGGGGGACGGATCCGTTTGAAATTGCACCATATTGTGTCAACGTCAAACGGATCCGTCCCCATTGACTTATTATTTATATGTAGATTGAGTGTTGCTAAATATTCGTGTATGCAAATATTTTTATTTTATTTTTTCCGTTCACATAGCTATATGAGGCGTTTTTGCGGGACAAGATGCATTTTTTTTTATGCCACCATTTAATTTACCATGTTTTGTATTAGAAAAAAAATTTGATATGTAAAATTGGGAAAGGGTGGTGATTCAAACTTTTAATATAGTGGTGTTTATTAAACTTTATTTAACTTTTTTTTTTACAGCAATTAGCCCCCATAGGGGTCTCGTACATGGGATCTTTTGATCCCGTCTCCTATTCACGATAATAGAGATCTATTACGGTGAATAGGATTCTTACACACTCCATGTCTCGTGCATAGCTCAGTATGGAGAAAGCCATGGCCGGCCTGAATAGCTTCAGCAGCGTCCATGCTGCAATGGCAACCGATCGGAGCCCCGCGATTTCACTGCAGGGGCTCCGATTGGAAGGAAGATGGAGGCGCATCACGTCACAGGTGCCGCACTGAGCCTTGATCGCAGTACCTGAGGGGTTGAATGGCAGGGGCGGCGCGATCGCCGCTTCCTGTTAGTGCGGCCGGATGTCGGCTGTATCATATAGCCGGCTCACTGCAGAGGCCCGCTCCATACATCCCCTGTCACCAATTGCATACCTTTACGTGATAATGTGTGAAAGGGTTAAAGGCATAACTACTTTTTGATTTTTTTTTTTGTGGATATTTCTTTGAATATTTGTATAATAAAAAAATTGTGATGATATGCTTTCATCTTTATCCTTCAGTGCTTTCTGGAGCGGGGATACCAATGGACCAGCAAAAGGGTCGAAAAACTGGCTATCGTGCGGTCTGTCCGGGCCGAATTGAAATTAAAAAGTGGCATATGGCACGACCACAAGGCCATTCAAAAAAAGTTTTGTGACCTGACGCGCCTACACAAAAAAATGGTTGAGTATAGTCGGCGATTATGCCCAGGTACAATGCTTACATGACTTTTGTATCTCTCTCTACAACACTCAGTAATGTATATATTCAGTTATGCTGCTAATCCGTACAGATGTAGTATGGTTAACACACAACCTCTTAACTCAAATTTCTTAACTTATCACGTAATCTTGAAACACAAGTAGAGTTGAGCGAACACCTGGATGTTCGGGTTCGAGAAGTTCGGCCGAACATCCCGGAAATGTTCGGGTTCGGGATCCGAACCCGATCCGAACTTCGTCCCGAACCCGAACCCCATTGAAGTCAATGGGGACCCGAACTTTTCGGCACTAAAAAGGCTGTAAAACAGCCCAGGAAAGAGCTAGAGGGCTGCAAAAGGCAGCAACATGTAGGTAAATCCCCTGCAAACAAATGTGGATAGGGAATGAATTAAAATAAAAATTAAATAAATAAAAAATTAACCAAAATCAATTGGAGAGAGGTTCCATAGCAGAGAATCTGGCTTCCCGTCACCCACCACTGGAACAGTCCATTCTCAGATATTTAGGCCCCGGCACCCAGGCAGAGGAGAGAGGTCCCGTAACAGAGAATCTGTCTTCATGTCAGCAGAGAATTAGTCTGCATGTCATAGCAGAGAATGAGGCTTCACGTCAGCCACCACTGCAACAGTCCATTGGCATATATTTAGGCCCAGCACCCAGGCAGAGGAGGGAGGTCCCGTAACAGAGAATCTGGCTTCATGTCAGCAGAGAATT